>NW_026691163.1:300000-389377 GCF_020826845.1 Diceros bicornis minor
AGAAACACCTGTTCAGCTCTGAAAACCAGGATACTGGGCTGGCCTTCCCTGAGATATCAGATGCTTAATGTTCAATCAAGTAAGTTCGATGTGAAAAATAAAAGCATACACTTAAAAAATACTGTAAGAATTTTCATATTTTTAAACAAGGCTGTTTTGTAGTCTTCTAAGATTAAATACAGTGGTCCTGTGTTCTTTTGTTTTGTTTTATTTTAAACTGAGGCTTTGGAATATTTTATGTGAGTAGGAAACCTCTAGGAGTTCAAAAAAGGTTGAAATAAATGGTTTCTAACTAGATGCAGCGCACATTCTTGGATCAGTTTTCAAAGGCTGATCAAAACCTGCTGTGTTTAAATAACAACATGCTGTTTTTCATCACATCCGTTGATGATGTAAACAAAATGTGTAACTATATTAGTAAATGTTAATATTCATGTATTTTAAGTTAAGGTTACAAAATTTGTCACAATGTGATTTTTTTATTCAAGTGAAAACAGATGTGTGCAGCTATTTTGAATATTGGTTTATAAACATGCATATTCTTTATCAAATGAACTTGTAGTTTTTTTATGTTTTCTTTCACTACTGTTCACCTGAAAGGAACAGTTCAAGGGACTGGAATCCAGGACTGTCTGGCTCCAGAGCCTACGTGTATCCACTTCTGTTAACGCCACACACGTCAAATGGCCATACAAGGCTAGAGTCGGTTGGGAGCCTTAGGAATTGAGTGGAGGAAAATCGAAAATCGTAGTAGTTTCCCTGGAGCAGTTACTTAAAGGATTTGATATTTAAAAAAATTGTAAAAGCAGAATAAAAATTTGAAGATATTTTTAAGTATTGATAAATTATCCTTCATTCCACTGTTTTAACAGTAAGTTACATTTTTTATACTTTCCCTCCATCTTTGCTTATGCATATATATTTTCACATAATGGAATTCATAATACCCAGTAGGGAGTCTGCTTTCTTTCATTTAAATTTATATGAAATTTTTTTTGCAAGTTGTTTACTTTTGATAATTATTTTATTGGCTTCCTAATGATCAAACTGATGTATCATAACCGTATAGGGTGCTATTACTAGACCGGGAGGTTGATGACTTTTTTCAGGATTACAATAGGCAATGTTATCAATTTAGGTATTTTTACTTTTTCTTTCTTTTGGATTACTCTTTTAGGATGAATTTTTGAGCCTGAGATTACTAAATTAAAAGGTAGAATTTATTTTTAGCACTGTACATTTTGCAATTGGGGAAGATGCAGTAAAACTGAAAGGGAAGCAAACAAATCCACTCTCCTCCCGCTGCTCCCCCTACAGCAAACCTCTCCCCAAACTAGTTGCTCAAACTTGAGAAACTGTCTCACGTTTTACTTTTTTGAGACACTAGTATCGGAGCCAAGCTTAGGCTATTCAGAAATTGACAAAATCACACTTTGGAGAGATCACGATTAACTCCCTACCTTTGAGGAAACTGAAGTGTACTTCGTGGCAAAGAATAACAACCCGGTTTTAGGAGGGACGGAAGACGGATGAGCCTTGATGGAGCAGAAGTGACCGGGGCGGGAGCGCTCTACAGCGTTGCTCTGGTTGAAGTCGCTATCCGGGGAAGCCTGGAACATCCTGAGGGTCTGCGGCCACTCGTCAACCAGCCTTGTCGCCTGGCCGGGCTCAGGCTTCTGGCAGTTCCCGCCTCCGTCTGTGCGACACCCGGGCCGACGTGAAGTTCGGAAACGTGAGCTGAGCGGCACTGACGGGCGCTCTGGGAAGAACTCGGCAAGGCTTTCCTTTCGCTTGGTCTACAGACCTGAAGAATGAGACTGCGAGTTTTCAAGGAAACGGATACATGGGTTAAGTCGCCGGTTTCAAAATCTCAAAATGGAGAAGACTTTTCCTTTAAACGCTGCGCTCTGCTCCCATCCTTCGCTGTTCAAGCGTTCGCCTCCGGGCCACGAAATACTTTGCGTTGGTTTTTATTGCGGAGGTTTCTCTCGGGGGCCCCTTAAGCTCACGCCGGGACTGGTTTCTTGGTTTCTGCTCTGGCGGGTGATTGGGTGCTGGGAGTCGAGGGGGCGGGAGGCAGGAATTCGTCCGCAAGAGCGCTTGCGCGCGGCCTGGAGAGAGCGGAGGAGGGAGCGGGTGAGGCGCCGGAGTCCGCACTCGGCCAGGGTGAGGAGGCGAGAGGTTTGGGGCTTCTCCTCTCTGCCAGGCTCCGCAGTGTGTGCTCGCAGATACCATTTCATTTTCTCCCGGGACTCGGAGCCCAGGCAGCGCTGCCTCGGTTTTCCTCAGAACAGGCCAGCCTGTCTCTCCTGGGGTGGCGCGCAGCCTGCCCGAAGAGAGCCTTCTGCTCTCGCCTGGCCGCCATGCGGGCAGTCGGGGTGACCGCGTCCACGGGCCTCGGGGTTCTGAACACGCGGAGGCCAGAGGGATCCTGTCCTGAACCCCGAGGAGAGGCCCCGGGCCCCCTTGAACCTCCGCTGACTCGTGGCAGCGGGGGCGATGGCGGGAGGCGGATCGGGGCTCGTCCTTTATCCCCTGGGGGGTTGTGGTGAATGCAGGTGGGATGGATTTCTAGGCTGTATCTGAGGAACTAGCTGGCGTTGCGTTATTGGCTGGGGTGAAGGGGTTAGAGTTCACCAAATCTCTACTCAAGAGTTGCACAGATAGAATCACAGAATAGTAGAACTGGGAAATGCCTCAGAATAGTGGTTCTTAGCTTGTTTTGGAACACATAGGCTAGGGGTCAGGGTATAATTGGCTTCATAAGCTGTTGAATTACTCTTTTAACCATCCCTCCATCCCCAGGTCGAATTTGCCGTTTTTTTCCACTATTGCAAGGAAGTCCTCAGTTGATAACAGTGCATATCAGTCTCCCCTCTGTTTTCAGTTATTTTATTAGGATATAGTTCTGGGAATGAGAAATCCATGGACTTTCTCTTCAGAGAAACACAGTCATGTACCAAGACTTCTGCATGCAATAGCAAGAGAGCACAGTCTCTGACTTCTGTCTCTGGATCCTAGATTAAGCATAGGTGGTTTAGAAGAGGTGGGGATTAATGTAGATCACCTCCTCTGTGTCAAATACTGGAGTTTAGGCACGTTCTATCCATTAACTTACTTAATTCTTAACTCAATGCCTGGCTAATTTTCGTCAAAACTCTATCGGGTAGATAATCTTATCTCCATTGCACAGATGAAGAAACAGACTGAGGTTCAGTGATTCACACAGTGGGACTCACACTTAGGCTTGCTTTACTCCAAAGCCCATCTTCTTTTCATTATACCCTTCTGACCTTTAAATCAGAATTATCAAGCACCTACTGTGTGCCAAGGCATTTTCTCCCTTACAACAGTTTTTCAATTAGGGATTATTACAGATGAGGATCTTAGTCTAGAGAAGTGAAGACATGATCAAGGAAACACATCTGAGTTGTGGGAACCTGATCTAGAACTCGTACTTCTACCTCCTGGTCCACAGCTTTGGCAGAGTAGGGATACAAATCCGGATTTGTCAGATTCCGAGACATGTTCTCAACCACTGTGATGGTTAAGACTAGGAAATTCTTTTACTTGCATTTGTTTTGTTGATACATTTAGGAATCCCCTTTTTATTTCTAGACTTCTGTCCTAGTCTAGTTGGGTATCTGGTTTTCTTTGAATGGCATTGTTTCAGTCTTGATTTTCATTTCTGCTGCAGTTAGGAATCTAAGTAAACAGGAAAGCATGACTCTTCAATATGGTCTGAATGTACAGTTGGTGGGGTGAAGATGAACTTTCCTTGTAAAGCTTGTCCATCATAGCTTGCTATAATGAATTCTGCAAGTATTTTTCAGCAGTTAAGTCTTCATTAAGATAAAGATGCCGATAATTCATAACGTATACTGAATCTGTGACTACATTCATTTTCTCAGATAGTAAATGGATTGAAAATATTTGCTGGGTTCATGGAAGAACATGTAACCTTTCAAAAAATAATCCTAATCGCTATGAACTGTATATGGTTAGGAGGCAAAGGAGAGTATTCTGAAAACTATTCTCAGCTCATTTGGCACTTCTATTTACTTTACGGAATTACTACCTTCTACAAAGTATTTACTGTCTTTTACACAGAATACTATATTTCTCACCATATTTTTTGAGATGTTTCAATCATATAGAAAATTAATAGACCAATGGGTAAGCCAACTTTCCAGAGTTGTTCAATCTTAATATTTTGCCATATTTACTTTATACCTTCTTTGCAAGTAACATTACTAGTATGCTGAATTTATTCTTTTTCTTTCCTAGACGTGTTGTTATACTTTTGTTACATATGTATGTATCCGTAAACAATATAGAGCATTACTTTACCTGTTTTTAAACTTTGTACAATGATATGATACTGTACCCATATTTGTTCAGAAGTGTTTTTAGTTGCTTAACATTATTTTTAAGAAGTAGCCTTATTGATTGTTCATCTATTTTAATTGCTGTGTAGTATTCCATTGTATGAATATACCAGAATTTTTTTATCCATTTTCCTTTTGACAGACATTTAAGTTGTTTACATTCTTTTGCAATTCTAAACAATGCTGCTATGAACTTTCTTATGCATGTTTCCTTATGTTCCTGTGGGAAAGCTTTTGGATATATACATAGGACTGGACTTCCTGGTGTTGGGTATCTTCAACTTTACTAGAAATTGTTAATATCTGTCCAAAGTGGTTGTAGCGATTTACACTCCCCTTAGCAGTATCCTCCATTAAGTTTTCATCCAAGATATTAGTGTACTCTAGTTTTAAAGAAATGACGGTGCTTGCATCATTAAGGCACAAATTGCTTTGTTCATTTCTTTTATGCTTATATGCTTTTAAGTCCAACATAATTTTAGGGAGAAAGATAAAGGAATAAGGTCTAGATTGAACTAAATACTAATTCTCCCTTCTGCTATTGCTATGTTCCCTCAAGTACAACCTTACTTCTTGTTGTGTTTGTACTTGTGATGGAGACAGACCCTAATGAAGTAAATTGTTTACTGATTTTTTTATTGTTTTTGTGTCAATAGATTGTCCGAGGATTAAAAAGTAAGCAGCATTGTTTGTTGGAGAGCCCTACAGAAAGTGGGAAAAGCTTAGTCTTACTTTGTGCTGCTTTAGCGTGACAACAGTCTCTTCTTCGTGGTAAGTATTTGGTTGATATATTCAGCTTGATTATTGGGGACTTGAAAAAAATATAATAAAGTACTTTTTATCCAGAATGATTCATTTAAAGAAATAGCAGTAACTAAGAATATACTTTTGGTCTTTCTTTTAATCCTCCCTGCTTGATATTTTAATGTCTCAATATAAACGAATACTCAAGTGGTTGTGCCTTTATTACATTATTAATCTTTGACTATTAACTATAAAACTCTTGGAAGAAACCGACCCTCCTTTATGTGAACTTGGAGACAGAGGCCAAGGTGAAGCCTTGGTGCCCCTCCACACTAGTGAGCTGCAGAAGGGCTGCAGAGTCCTGTGAATCTTTGGCGCCCCTCCTGGCTCCCTCCGGAGTTGACATTGCCTGCACAGAGGAGCCCAGCTCCTTACAACGTCATGCTGACGTCACTCATCCAGGCCTGTTTTGAGTGGTGGTCTGTGCTACCTGTCACCCCTTCTTGTTATTCTTCCATCTCTAAGTTTGTGCCTTAGGTTCATGTGACACCAGCCCACAGAGGTAATAGATATTATGTCATATACACTGGGCGACATCTCTAGGAAGTAGATTCTAGCCTGATCCCCATGGTGCAGGTTTAGAGACTGGGGAGGACCTGAGAGGTACAGGGACTTTCTCAGGATGAAGAACTGGTAAGAAAAAGGAGGTCTGCATTCATCTCTGTCTCCTCAAAGCTAGGACCCGACTTAGGGTTCCAGGGAGCTGTGGCTAGGGCTGTGTAGGCTCCTTGTGTACAGCTCAGGAGATGACATGGGGGAGGAGGGTTAGCAGCCAGGGCACAGGGGGCAGCTCTGGACAAGTCTGATTGAGGGAAGGGGCCTAGGTAAAGGAGTCTTGAAAAAAGACCTCACTTCCTTGGTCATAGACCTCAAAAGATCTTAGAACTCTGGTAACCAGGCACCCACAGCCCCCCATCCAGCTCACTTGACTGGAGACAGTCAACAGGAAAAAATATTTTGTTGTTGTATCCCAACTTTTGGAGGATCTAGGCACAAAAAAACCCAGGAAGAGAAACTTTTTGGTCGTTGCTGACGTTGGCTCAGCCCTCATCCCCGACGCCTCTGGGTGTCTGGCAGGAGGCAGTGAAGGGTAACACGGGGCAGCCCAGGAAAGGCTAGTGCAGGCCAGGTCACAACTGTGATCCCACCTGATCAGCCCCACACCCCTTGTCCCTCATCTTGTGTGTGTGTGTGTCTGTGTGTGTTTGTGTGGAGGGGAGAAGGCAGGGTATGAGGGGCAGGCCATTCCTGGGCAGGAGCTGCTTGTTAGGTGTCGGAAGTGTGGTGGGCCTATCATGTTCATAGCCCAGGTCATGGCTGGCAGCATGAGAAGGTGAGCTCCTCTACTCTTATGTTACTGAGCCATAGAGGTTTCATCTCTTTTCCTGCCTGACCATAGTTCTTTGCAGGGATGTCCCTCTGTGCCTGAACTGAGGAGCAGACTTTCTCTTGGGGGATGACCCCAGTGGCAGTGTGCAGGCAGCCCCTGATTCCTTCAGGCCCAGCTCCGGAGCAGTCTTTGCAGATCTCCAGTAAGAAGGTCATCGAGGAGCTGCCCAATGGTTTCAATTTCACCAACTCACTAGGCAAGGGGAAGGTGCCTGAGGCCACAAACACCATCCAGTGCTGCTCTGAGATGAGAACAGGAACAGAGGGTCTCCACACTCAGGACCTTGAGATAACCAGGTTGGACCAGAACTAGGGAGTGACCAGACTGGGGCTGTCCCTTTTTCAAGCTAAAGGGGATGTACATGCAGGTAACCTTGCCTGTTTCGGAGCTGAGCTGCCATGACCCTCTTAGCCTTGCCTGGTGTGAGCTTCTGGAGGCCACTGAGGCAGAGGCAGAGGGTAAGGGGGACTGCAGGCTGGATATTCCTGGAAGGGAAGTGGGATTTTTCCTTTGTTCAGAAGCACACATGGAAAGTCAGCTATGTGGGTGAATCTTTCTCTTTATCCCACTGTAGCGCCAGCTGCAGAGCTCCAGTCAGTGGCAGAAGCAGAGCAGTGGGCAGTGGTGGAGGTAGAGCTGGATCCAGCTCTGTTGACAACACCCCTTCTAGCGTTGGAGCCAGAGTCACCTCCATCAGCAGCGTTGGAGCTAAAGCAAGGGCCAACATTGGCTCCAGCAGGAGTGGGAGCTGCTGAGCTGGAGTCACCTGGATCATCATTTCTAGTGGGAAGTCCGTCTCCACCTGTGGCTGTTAAGGAGCATGAGAAGAAGCCCAACCTCACGGCCTTCTCTCCTAAGCAGGTGGTAGAGCAGTTGACCGTGATGGATGCAGTGAGCAGCTGGGCTCTCAGGGCGGGGTGGAACAGGCCTTCCCTCTGCCATCGTTGCCCCAGTTCTGATCCAGACTCCCATGATCTGGGCCCAAATCCCAGCTCCACCCCTTACCAACCATATGACCTGGGCAACTCCCGGAACCCTCAAGCCTTTGCTGTCCACATGCAGACCGTAGAGGTGGACACTAACAGGACCTGCTCCACAGAGTGCCTGTGCTGGCTCCATGAGGTAGAAGAGATGGAAAGCTGGGCAGGGCCTGGCCCATCAGTGGTGGAGGGGAGCTCAGTGTGTGCAGCCAGGTCTACGGTGGCCCAGCCGTTTCCTCAGGAGGCTCAACAGCCTCAGGACTTGACACCTGATGTGTGCTTCACTACAAGGGAGACAGACAAGGCCAGTGGTTGTAGCTGCCACGGGGGAATGTGCATCAGAATGGAGAGTGGGACCAGAGTGGAGATCAGGGTGGTGGCAGATGCCCCCTTGGGATGAGCAGAGTTGAGCCATCATCTGGAGCTTGGAGTTAGCCAGGACGGGCTGGGTGCAAATACCCCTCTCCCTTCCCTACCGTGATTGGGCCCTGGGTCATCCTGTGTTGGGTACCCTCGGTGGACAGAGAAGAAAACCCAGGGACTCTCACAAGGCTCAGGCCACATCCTGAGCTTCCTGAGCTCTAGCTGTAAACTGTGAAAACTGTGTGGGACTTTAGTGGCTGTGGACACAGAGGTGGCCTGTGGCAGGGCTGGATGACACTTCCCCTGTCCCCCAGGAGCTCTTCTGGAAGGTGGTGCCCTCTCAGTGCCTGGGATCCACCTGGCACAAGAAGAATAAGCCTGGCAGTGAGCACTAGACACCCACCATCCAGGCCACCATCGACCAGTTCAGAAGGGTGGCCAGCCTCGTCATCACCACCTGCCTCGGTGACGTGAGCATGACAGCCCAGTACAGGGCGAGGGTGGTAGAGCACTGGGTCCAGGTGGCCCAGGTGTACCGTGGGAGGCCCAGTGGAGCCCCTCTCTGGAGACTTGGGAACTGCCTCTCCACCTTTATCAGCTCCCAGGATTGAAGTGTGTGGTCTAAGCTCCTGCAAGTCCCTAGGCCCTTCCTGCCAGAGGCCCCGCTGACCTTGACTCCAGGTCCCAGTGGGAGGATGCTCACTTCCTACCTGGCTCCTTCCCTGGGTTGAGCTAAACTCCTCCTCCTTGTGAGTGTTACTTTCTGAATCCTAAATGTCCTTCTGGGGCTCCCTGAGAATCTGTCTCATCCAGGAGGGGAGATGTAAATAGAAGGGGACTGAAGCTAGAGCAAGCGGGGCTCCAGTGCCCAACCTCACACCTCATTCTCTTCCCTTCCCCAGGAGTGTGAGATCTGGAAGAACTTCTCCTCATCCCGCACTTTCATCTCTGCTCTGCAGAAAACCTCCACAAGCCACCTGAAGAACACATGGGGGTAAGTTTCCCTGTGGGTAGGCCTCTCTGCATAGGAGGACCAGGATGGATGGGGGATCTCCTGTATGTCTGCCATTGGTGCCTCAGTCAGCCGGGAACTCCTGGGAGGCAGCAAATGATGGGGACAGGGCCTGGGAGTGGGTAGTTGGTCTCTAAGTCTCCTGGTGTCCTTAGTGAACCAGTTCTGCTTCAGGACTCGGTTTCCCTAAATGTCAGCTATTGGGTTGAGCCACATTGGAGATTTCCAAGTGTTTATAGCAACAGAACTCTATGGTCAGTTGAAATTCATAGTGTTCAAAACAGAGCTGCTCTGTAGAGCTGGAGAGTGGAGACCCCAGTGACTAACAGGAGAGCCCCCTCCCAGTCCCATGAGACCTTAGTGCTCAGAGGAGCCCAGTGAGAACACTCCTCCAGGCAGGTTGAATCTCTTGGGTTGTCAAAGAAAAGGGATTTGCACTCAGACCCCTCACATTATCCCTAAATTTATCCTTCCCTCTTTCCCCTCCCCTAAGGTAAAGCTCTGAAAAACTTAAGGAGCTCTATAGCCAAGATGAGTCCTTGAGCAGAGAACTGATGACCAAGATAGAGTGGAGGCTGCGGGTCTGGAAAAAGAGGAAGGGGGAGAGGGGCAGGGTTACTGGGCAGGCTGTGGTTTTGATAGTTTCTCACTTGAACTTTCTCTGAAACATTACAGTCTATCTTGTCCAGGTTAACAAGCAGAGGGATCTGTTCAGCTCATGGGCAGCAGGGTGCCATTTTTGGGCAGGAGGCCCTGGTCATGGGACACAGTGGTGTTGGTTGGGCTGTTCCAGGAGGAGTTGCTGAGCTGGTGCCATCAGCAGGTCTCTGGCTTCCATGCACGTCCATCCTGCTGGATGTAGCTTCTTCCAAGCTGTTGCGGTGGGTTTAGCCCTCAGCCTAAACCTGTCCTCAGGAAGCCAGGCCCCTGCTGCTCCTTCTGTCTTCACCACGTCTCCAAGGGGAGGACACCCTGCCTGTCCCAGGGACATGCATGGCAGAGGATTCCCATGGTCCAGGTGGACAAACAGGCTGCTCATCCTTGGGCCTGAACGGCTGGACCAGAGACAGATGTGTGTGCTTTCGGGGACCACCCCCGGACCCTTAGAGCAGTCACTCGAGTCAACCACAAGAGTCTCATCTGAGTGCCTGGTTGGCAATGACATATGCCCCCAGGGGCTTATGAGAAGCATCTAGGTAACTCATGGATTCTTAGTGGATCCTGCTGAAAGGACGTTAGGAGCTTCACGTAAATGAGGAAGCAAAGCGTCCTGTCACCACCTTCCCTGTGGATCAGAGGTGGCACATTGGGGGTTCAGTTCCTGAGTGGATAAAGAAAGAGTTCAGGGCAGGGGAATGTCCTGAGGGGTTCCTTGGTGAGGAGAAGGCTTTGGCATGGCCTCTGGCCAAGCCTGGGGGCCAGACACTCCACGAGACTGGGGCAGGCAGGAGCCATGCAACCAGACGCCCAAGACACCCCGTCCTCTCCACTGCTTGGCCCAGGACCAAGCTGTGAGAGCTCAGAGGACAGGACTGTTGTCAGTGGTGGGGCTGCGGGTTAGGTGAGGATGTGGGAACAGGGCATCTGGCTGGGAGGGGCAAGCGGCCTCTCCTCTTTGGGCCCCTGAGCAACTCACTGCCCCTGTTTGGGTCTCTGTCTCCTCATCAGGGAAGGGAGGGATGGTGATTGTGTGGTGCAGGCCTCACAGGGTGGTGATGAGTTAAGAGGGTGGACAGGACTGTGGGAGCTTTCTGCCTGCTCCACCTGGAGGGGTGAGGGCGAGCACAATGATGACAGTCATGTGACACTGAGTCATCAGGAGTACTTGTGAGGTAGCTGGAGTTCTCACACCTTCCATATGAGAAAACAGGCTCAGGGAGGCCAGACAGAAAGCCCAAGCTCACACCCAGAGTGAAAGTTGGAGCTGGGCTTGTTCTAGAATCACAACATCTTGGAGGATGTATTGGAATTGGTACCAGTTGACTCGAGTCAGATGTCCAGGTTCGGAGGCCAGTGGTGCTGGAGAGAAATGGGGTGAGGGGAGTATGGCCCGTTGACACTCTCCTCGACCCTGGCAGGAGGGGCCCTCCACGTTTACCCCCCCGCAGATCAGCCCCAATAGAGTGCAGGAGAAGCAGCAGCAGCAGCAGGTGAGTGTGCCTGTGGGGGAGGGGCTCTGCCCTCCCAGCTGGAGGCCTCAAATCAAGAGAGGACGGTCCTTCCTCTTGCTGCCACAGTGCCTGAATCCCCCAGTAGAAGTGACCAGGAGGAGGGCCTGGGAGATCTGGTGCAGGATGGTTGTTGTGGGGAGGACCAGGGACCGCATACCCTGTGATTTGCCAGAAGCCTCCCCTGGGAGGTGAGGAGGAGGAGTGTGGTGTTCTTGGGGTGTGAAGGGAGGAGGAATTGAGGGGAGGCTGCTAAGGGTCCTAGGCTGCTCCCCGTGGGAACCCTGGGGTGGGCCAGGAGGCTGAGGGTGAGGACTTTTCAGGGGAGGGTCTGCAGGGGGCCGACTTGAGAGCAAGGACTCATCCCACCCACACTCTGATGTCACAGAGTGTCATCCCCTATATTGGCACTTTCCTTGGTCACCTGCTGATGCTGCACCTGCTGATGGGTGATAATCTCGAGGTGGGTGCACCTGAGGACCAGGCATTGAGGCCCAGGATCCTGAGCATTGGGATGTGGGAGCCCCTGAACTGAGCTCTGAGCTCTCAGCACTTGGTACATCTCTCCTGAGAGCCTCACAGCTGCCTCTGGGAGCTGGGGCATCAGGCACATCTTAGGGATGAGTGAACAGAGGTTCCACCTGAGACACCCATTCCGGTTCCCCAGGCTGGGGAAGCTCAGAGCTGCCTGATGGCACAGCTGCGTGAGGTTTTATCTGAGCTGGACTCAGCCTCTCCCTCCCATGCTGCCCGTGGAGGGAGAGAGGATTCGGGCCCCTCCAAGTCAGGCAGCACATAAGTGGCTGAGCAGTCCCCTCTGCCTGAGGCCTCAGACTCCAAGTCTGTCATCAGAGAGGGTTGTGCTGCCACGTCCCTTAGCCTCTCCCTCATGTCCCCCTTCTCTGGATCCCAGAGCCAGGCCTAGGTCCAAGTCCTGTTTTCTCTGCATGCCCGGCCCCCTCTGGGGACCTGGCAGTAGTGCAACATGAGAAGGGGTGGGCATAGGGGGCTAGTCAGGCTAGGGGGCTCTGTCTGATGGACTCTGGCTGTCTGCCTTCCAGGAGAATGAGATCAACCTGACAAGAGGACTGAAGTGAACAGCTGCCGCACCCCCTTCAGGGGAGGGGAAGGAGGAGGAATTCAGAGACCCTCTGGACAGAACAGTCCCTGGCTCCACCCCCTGTATCTTACATTGAGTGGACGAGTTTGATAACAGAGAAGTGGGAGACCCATCCAGTTGGCAGGTGGGTTGAGGGGAGGATGGCATCAAGGAGAAAATCCTGGAGGAGGCGCTGCTTATTCCCATTCTGAGAACAGGTAAAACCTGGTAGGAACTGGAGGGAAGGACAGTTCCCAGGACTGGTCCCTGCCCCACCCCTGACACCCGACAAGGCCCATGCAGCATCCCTCACCCAGGCCCTAACTTCAGCCTCTCATTCCCTCTGGTCCCAGGAATACCCAGTCATGAGGGAGATCCTGCTGCTCCAGGTGGCCACAAAGAATTACAACCTAGAGCCCGAGGAGCGATTTGGGGCCTGGTTCCAGGACATGGAGCTGCTCAACGAGAGTGATAGGTGAGGCCGGGCAGGAGTTGGGTGAGGGCAGGGGTGGACTCTCCCTGTTGGCCAGTCCAGAGATCCTGTCACACATTGTGGAGGGGCAGTAGTTATTTGTTGTAAACAATAAATGCCATATTTGAATATTATATTAAAGTCCTGTTCCCTTTACAGTCTGGGAGTTGTGGTGTGGTTCTCTCGCTTTCTGTAGGCATGTAAGTGAGACACTGAATCTCACATTTCTCCTTGAATCACGAACTCTTCCGGGTCATCAGCTTATTGTATGTGGGAGAAGGGAGAAGGGCCAGCCCCTTCCCTGGCTAGTGGGGACACCCCCAAATCCCCCTAATTCCGAAGACCAGTTCATTTCAGTATCATTCAACTCCTCCGGGAGCAGACATGGCCCCCCGCCCGTTCTCTTGGGATTTAAATGTTGAAGGTACTTTCACAGGCAGAGCAACAACCACTGAAATGTGGGTGTCTTTAAAACAGCACTACCCAGGACCATGTCGTGCCACAGGCAGGGGCTGCCTTTCTACATTCTTGAGGAACAGGGAACATTTTCTGCTTCTCTTGTTGAGATTTCTTTTGACTAAATTTTAGGAACTTGTAGTTTTCTAGTTCAATCTCTGGAATTGCATCAGCTCTAAGTGGGGAAAACAATGTAAAAAGATCAAAACGTGCACTTGGAGAGGACAAGGCCCAAGGAAGCTCATTTGCAAATGGACTAAAGACAGGAAGGATCTAGCTCCTGAGGCCCCTCTAGGGGCTCCCTGTTCACCCCTGACCTGGATTTGAATCCTGCTGTGATCCTTGTCCAAGACTCTGAATTCCTTTTCCTGCTTGTTTTGTATCCAGGCGGAAAGATTTGTGATGCAGCTTTTAAGGCTACTGCTGGGCCTCGTTCCATAAACATGACTGCTCCCTGTGAACTAGGATTTTCAGCACCCCTGCCTTCCTTAAGCAATTCCCTTTAGGGCAGAAATTCCCTAGAAGGTCCCAAGCCTCCTCTCTGGCTTGGCCAGAGGATCCCCGGTGAGCTCTACTTTGACAGTATAAGGGACCATAATCCTGGCCAGTGAGTGACTCTACACTGGCCCTTGCTGTCCAAGGTGACATCTGAGCCCGTGTCGTTCTTAGGTCCGTGATCTTGGACAATCCTCCAGTTTACATACTAAGTGTTGGTGTTACCAACTCGTCCAAATGGGGCAATTGGGCCCAAGCCCTTAAAATGTGTCACCCCTGGGTGGTTGTGTTTTTTTCCCCAATCCTGTGCTGTGGTTACATTACCACAACCTCCTGGGTGTGAAGACTGTTTGGAGCTTTGAAAGATGAGGTATGACAGGGGTGTGGGGGGCTCCAGCAGGGAATGCCACTGAACTGATGGTCCATGGACGTGCATGAACACAGCCTTATCAATTAAAATACTGAAATGCTTCCCATCTGGTGCTGAACAGACACTGCTCTGAGCTCACACAGAGAACCCACCCCATGACTAGGAGATTTCAAATGGTTACCAAGTGGCATTTTGAACCTCATCACTTGGGAACACCCTGTAAGACAAGGGACAGATGAATCGCTTGGCACTTGTGAGGTATCCCCTCCTTTCTGATGGCTGCAAGTGTCACCCAGACACACAGGCTGCACTCTGCCAGGGAAGCCTTGTCAGAACAGCCAGAAGTTGAGGATGAACCCTGGTCCCCGTCATCTCAAGACCTTCCTGACATGGCACAGCCACCCAGGAAAGTGATTTGGTAATGGAAATACTGGGAAGGCCGTACTTTCCCTCCAAAGAGAAAGAGAAGTGCCAACAGTGAAAGCTTGATCCCTCAAATAGACAACTAAATCCCAACAAGCAGTGGTTTCTTTCAGCATTACTGATGCTGAAAAGTTCTCTTTCGGTAATAGCACGATCCCCCAACTGCCATGTCCATTTCCATGAATCACATTTCCAACACATATGGATCTAAAAAACTGTGGGAAATCTGGTATTTCCTTAGATGCAACTCTGAATTGGCATGCAACAGAGAACAGAAAAATGGAGACCTAGAAGTAAATATCTAATTTGAGAACATAGACACAAAAGTGATTTGAAATAATATTTTGGAGTCTATTGGAATATTACACAAAAAGAATAATCCACTTTATGTAGGTTTTACTGTGACTGTGATGGGAAAAGCTGAATCATCCCGTGACGTTGATAACTGGCTGCTGACTTTAAAATACAAATAAATATTGTACATAGTAAAGGAAAATGAGAAAACAGCATGAAAAAGGAAGATCTTTCTCTCCTCACCTGCAACTCAACCTCTCACCTCAGAAAGAAACCTCTATCTATATTTTCTATGTCACGCAGCAGAGTTTAATACAAGAAAAGTATTGGTATATTTTAAAAGTTCAAGAGCTCAAAGCAAGGAAACATTAGGGACGCAGCCATGAGACCTCACTGAGGTACCTGCTCCATTTCATCTGCTGTCAGGATGGCCTTCTTGGCCCCTCACTTTCTCTGCCTCACTAGCAAGTCTGTCCGCCATCAGTGCTATCACCAGTATCGCTCCTGTGCTCTTCACTGCCCTTTCCTCCTTCCTGATACCTTCTTCAGTCGTCAGAAATTGTTGGCAGTCGAGCTGTGGAATGCCCATAGCAGCTCCTGGAATCATCTCTGCCAAATCTGAAGGCCAGCAGGAGTGCTCAAGGGACCTGGAATGCAGACCACCTGCGAGCACACCTGGCAGGGATTCACCTGTGTGACTAGGTGCAAGTTTTTGCAATGCTTTGGCCAGATTGAAAGGACTTACGAGTTGTCCTGCACTACTGCAGGCCTGGAGTCCTTGCGGTCTCTCGGCCCAGCAGACTTGGTGGGGCTGGTCCAAGGAATCCTCCCAGAGACCCATCATTGCCAGCATGTGATGGCATTCTAGTCATCGTCCTCTTGAATATGTCACTGGACATCCTCAAAGGCATGGAGATGCTTAAACCAGGCTATGGTTTGGACTGGTTTTCACAGTTATGCTGCTTCCTCTGCGAAGACGTGACTGTCATCCTTCTTATCATCCTTCTTTTCCTCTTATCCTACAAAAACCAATCATGAAAGTGGGTCAAATGATAAAAGAAGCCTGCCTTTTTAGGACAATTATCCTGGCTGTTTTTACTTCCACCCCCTCTCTATCCTCTGGGGATAGATCTGACCTGTGTCCTGGGATGTCATCAGGCAGATTTGCATCAAGAACAGAAAGCTCAAGGTCAAAATTCAAGGCTACTCCAGATCATTTCTCCTCCTCCATCCTGTTAACACCCCCTCCTTGTTTGAGTGTGATTCTATTCTCTTCTTGTCCTTGTCACTCTCAACCGCACAAGTCCTGGCACTCCCACTCAGGACAGTCAGTCCCCAGTCCTTACTAAAACCCAAATCTTACCATTTCTGTGTTTTCTGTCTACTCATTTGCTTAATCCATTGACCACTTGTTGTTCATAGAGGTTAAATCAATAGTGATATTATCAACCACCTCCTGTTAACGACTTCCTCCAATCTCCCAGATGTTCACATAATCCTAGTGGTTATGTTCAAAAGTAAATAATTCAGAAAACATATTCACCCACCACAAATTCCTGTTCCCTAATATTTTTATTCAAACACTCATACAGTAGATACCTGTCCCTCAAGATCAGAAGTAATGCCAGATCACCAATCCTCACCTTAATTTCCTCCTACACCTATCTAATCCTGGATTCCGTGGACTACGATCACAATAATTTCCTTGGAAATATAAAAAATTCCTTACCACTCATTTATTTTGTAAACCTCCAAACCCAGAAGATCCCGATTATCTGCCATGCCGCAGCTACTGCTGGTCTTATAACAAGCTGAAGAAAAAGCACGAAACATGACCTTTTGGTACCACTGTAAACACAAAACCGTCTGCATCAACTGGGAAGCACCCATAACGCCTGGAAATTTTGTTCTCCTTTTTTTCTGTTGGCTCAATAACAAAAAGACAAGTCAATTTAAAATGTGGGCAAGAGATCATAATAGACTTTTTCCAATGAAGATATACAAGTGGCCAACAGGTGTATGAAAAGGTGTTTGGCATCGTTAATCATCAGGGAATGCAAATCAAAACCACAATGAGGTATCACTTCACACTTGTTAAGATGGCGATAATCAAAAAAACTAAAGATGACAAATATTGGTGAAGATGTGGAGAAAAGGAAACCTTGTGGGAATATAAACTAGTACAGCCATTATGGAAAACAGTATGGAGGTTCCTGCAAAAAAGAAAACTAGCATATGATCCAGCAATCCCACTTCTGGTGTATACCCACAGGAATTGAAATCAGGGTCTCAAAGAGATATCTGTACTCTAATGTTCATTGCAGCTAATTCACAATAGTGAAGATATGGAAGTAACCTAAACGTCATTGATGGATGAATGGATAAAGAAATGGAATATTCGTCAACCTTGAAAAAAGAAGGAATTCCTGCCATTTTTGACAACATGAGGGACCTAGAAGATATTATGCTAAGTGAAATAAGACAGACAGAGAAAGGCAAATACTTATATGTGGAATGTAAAATTGTCAAACTCATACAAGCAGAGGCTAGAATGGTGGTTGCCAGGGGCTGGAGGGATGGGGAAATGGGGAGCTGATTATCAAAGGATACAAAGTTTCAGTTATCAAGATAAATAAGTTCTGGAGATGTAGGATATTGCGTAGTGCCTTCAGCTAACAAAACTCTATTGCATACATCACATTTACTACTTGAGTAGATACTAAGAGTTCTTACCACAGAATGATAGTAATAAAGGAGGTGAGAGAAAACTTTGGAAGGTGATGAATTTGTTTGTGGTCTTGATGGTGATGACAGTCTCAAGGGTGTATACTTATGTCCAAATTCATCAAGCTGTATATAGAAAAATATGACACCATCGTTGATTCTTCTGCACCTTGAAATATGCCATGTCCTCATAACAAGAGAAAAATATTTGTAACTATGTATAGACGAATGTTAACTGGACTTATTGTGGTGATCATTTCAATATATACTCAAACATTGAATCATTACGTTGTACCCATGAAACTGAGATAATGTTGTATGTCAACTTTACCTCAATAAAAAAAACCACAACAGACAAAACCATTTGAATATTGTAAATGAGTTCAGTGAATCCCTGAAAGTGCCCCATTCCCATATGAGAGTTAAAGGAAGCAGAGAGGATGAAGTAAATGGAAGAAAGTTGTATAAAACAGTATTCAAATTAAAATCATTTAAGTTGCTATCAGCTCTTTGTGGCAAAGTTCTGTGCGCACTAATCTTCTTTCACATTTTTCCTGGAAATCATACTTTCAGATCCAACCCATAACAGTTTCATCATTTGCTCTAATAAGACAATTTCAACTTAATAAATAAAACCAACAGCATCCCTTATGTATGAATAAAGTTAGTGAACTTTACAGAGAAAAGAGCATGTTTGCACAATCTCAATAAAGGAAACAGAAGAACTGAATGATGATCAAGTCTCATTCAAGCTTATCTTTGAAAATCAGTAAGACCAGGTTATCTTTTCAAGGATGTGTGTAGAGCTGTCAGCCTTGGGAGATAGAAATAGTGGCCTACTCTAGAACAAAGGGCAGGCTTGCTTACTGCCCAGTATAATAAAAATAACACCCTCCAGGACAAAGGTTAGCAGACATCCTGCCCCTTATCAAAGATTTGAGTTCCTTAGGCTCTGAGATCTTGCAACCCTCTGCATGTCACCTGGCCCACTGTGTATCACCCTGTAGGAAGTGAGATTTAGTGAGCCGGTGCAGATGATGATACTCTGGCCACTGCTATTGCTGTGTCATTGAGTCCTTTGTCTCTGACCCATGGGTCTTGTGTCTTTTGTCAGCATCTGCTAAACCATTGTAGGCTAACTTATTAGCTTGCAGGTAAGGTAAAATATCAGACCTTTCACAGTTCCCGACAAGCCCTTAAAATAACTAGTAGTCTTAGGAACAGAGAGCTATCCAGAACAATATGCATGGATGGTCTTCATAGAAGACTTCATGCAACCAAAACTTTAATAAGTCTCTCTAATCTCCTTTATTTCTACCCCAATTAGAAGGAGAGGCACCAAGCTATTACAGACCTAGGGCTTGTGCAAGCCACCTGGAGACCTAGTGACCAGAAACTTCCCATGGGGAGCAAAGACAGATGGGCATATTTCCAAAATGGACCCATATGCCTCCCTATCATCCAAAAGACAGTACATTATCTTAATTTATGATGATTTGAGCCATTAAAATCTTGTGATGGGCCAAAGATACACTTCTAAGAGGAATGAGGCACATAGCAGTTGTAAGCAGATTAACACGCTTGGTGAATATCAAACGCCGAACTAAACGCAGTGTTCTAATCAATTATAAGGTAAAACAAATTTAATAAGGTCAATTAAATGATATTTAACGGTATCCTTGATTATTACTCTGCAATAATGAACAAGAAACTCATGTAGATAACTACAATTGTTCTTACTTTAAAATATGGTAGTCAGGACTGTTTGAGATAAACTGGAGATAAGGAAAGGGAGAAATAGATAAAAGTTAGCTGCTCTGAAGCCACTGTCAAGACCCCTGGATATACATGTAACCCAGGAGATCGAGGCAGACGGCTGTGTACCTAGATCCTCCTGCACTGTGGTTCTTAGGGATGTCACGGAGCTGAAGCAGCTTCCTGAATCGTGTTTACACGTCCATGTGTACAATACCCCTGACCATAGGGATGAACCACCATTCAATCATCTCTTACACCCCCCTAATTAACAATTAGGTTTCAAAATCATTGTATCATTACATGATCATTTATTCCTCAAACCTGTGGGATGCCGAGCTAAAAGAAAATTATATTTCAATGGTTTCTTTTCTTTGAAGGACCAAGATGTTCTTTCACATTTGGAATCCGGGTTAGAAGATAAATCCATCAAATCAATGGAAACAACTGAAGAAATGGACAGAGGGATACTTCATTCATATATACACAGTTTGCAGTGTGGCAAAACTAGAGTTATATTTTTAAAAATTAGAATTTTTTGAAATTTTATAGATATTAAAGACTTTGTTCTGCTTATACTCCCTTTGGTTTACCAAACCAAACACACTCTTTAATGGGCGTTTCTAGTATTGAGTGCTAATAACTGCAACTTTTTTAAATTCTTATTTTTCCCAGCTCAAAGACCAAGGGCAGAGGTCATCAAGAGGTCAAGTCTAATCTACCTACAGATGTGGCAGGATCAACTATGGATGTTCAAGCCAGACATTGCCAGCAGAACCACAACTCTTCACCCATAGGTGAGGTTTTACAAGTAATGACAGGGACTTAAGGATATCAAAGGAAATTCTTTATTAAGAACCAAAGTTATAGATTCCTATCTTGGGTTCATTACTTTGAATTTTTGAACCAAATCATATATATCGATTGGACCATGTTCAATTCTATGATCTTTAGAAGATGCAGCCTATAGGTGAAGAGAAATAAATACAACACCAATATCTTACACTCTCTGAAGCACAACTGAGAGCCCCTGGAGTCAGAAGTTTTCAAGACAAGAAAACGTCATCCTTCATTTGAACAGAAAGAGTAGAGGCTATTCAAAGATTCAACTTTAAATTGTTAACATGACTTGTTAGAATGTGATGGAGCAACCATAATACCTTCTAAGTTTCATGATTTTTCTCCAGAATACTGAGATGGATGACCTTGAAGTGCAGCTTCCCCATACATGTCGTTATTCAGTGATAAAATTAATTTCCCTATAAAATAATTACCACAAAATTGTTACAAATATATCATAGTCTCTGACTAAAAGGAAACAAAGCAAATCGAGGAGTTGAAAGCAGTGTAATAAATTCCACACAAGGATCTTATAGCAGCATTATGTATAATAGTGAAACTGGATGTAATCCCTTTGCTATCAAAGAAGATATAAACAGATCATGGTATGCCTATTCTTTGGAATACCTCTAAAACTTCTAAAAAGGTAAGTTAAAATGATGTGCACTGATAAGGAGAGAGGTCTATGATATATGGCTTGGGAAACAACAAATTGAAAAACGATGTAGTTATGTAATTTATGTTTAAAAAAAAACTTTGTGTATTTACAAATTCATAGGAAATTTCCAGAAGAATAAGTCACAACCTCTTAACAATAGTTCCTTCTGAGTAGGAGAGTGAGTTTTCAGGGAAGGGGATGAAAGGGGAATGTTTCACTTTACTCTACATAGATCAGTGCAATTTGACTTTTTTTACAGTGTGTACTTGTTTCATAGTTAGAAAAATGAGTGATGTGACCCTTTGGTGCAGGGCAACAGTATGATGTTCACCAGTCTCTGTTCTCTATGTTACTGCACAGCATGGACTGTAGAAGAAAGCCCAGAGGAGCAATGAAGACAAAGAAGACATGACACCTGCAAAAAGTCAGTGGAGTATTTCTCCATAAGATACCTTCCAGGTGAGTGACGGTCAGTATCTTCCACTGCTTCAGCTCTCGCCATGAACCTAGAACCTGCCCAGGGTAAGCCGGAGGACCATGCCCGCTAGTCCACTCCCTGCACGGAGCCTGTTTGTGCAGGGTGACTGCCATCAAGCAGACAATGGACTCAGGATGGAGCGTGTGCCTTTGGGGAGGCTGGCAGAGAGGCATAAAGTGGAACACCAGCTAAGTGCACACACCTGAGAGGCGGAGCTCCAGGTGGAGACACAAAATGTACCAAGAAACTGTGAAGTGAAGGAAGCTACTCCATCTCTCTGAGCTTCAGTGTCCCCCCTGTAATGTGTGGATCACAGGTCTACTTCACAGAGCTGTTGGGGAAGATACATAAAAGTTCCTGTGACAGCCAGTGTCACATTATTAACAAAGTCATATCCGACTTCAAAATAATCGATGAAAAGAATAATGTTAATGAGACCAAAGACGGGATGCTCAACTTCGTAAGCAGCCCCAGCAGCATGAGAATGAGAGGAGCTCCGAGAAAGCAGGGTTCTTCACAGCTCCACTGGAGACGATGAACACGGGCTACACCAGGATAAGTCGCTGTTGTACAGTGACTCATGTAGTGAGGGTGGGTCCCTAAAGACACTGTGAAATCCAGTTACACACAGTGGCTCCTAGGAAACAACTACAAAGCAATCAACTCAGCAGATAGGAATGGGAAGGGGGCGAGCATAGGAGGGTCAGAGCCACAAAATCTGACGGAAGACACTGAACCACGAGCGCTCAGCTCTGTCAACAGCTTCTGTGGTTGCACCAGGAGATCAAACGTCTGAGAGAGCCATTGTGGGGACTGCTGGGAGCACAGTGGTCACTGCAGCCACAACCCAACAGCAGTTGCATCGGGGCACACAGACCCCGAGACATTCCTCTCCATTAATCCTTGTTTCAAGATGATGAATATCCTCATGTTACAATGTCTCCTTCCAACCCTTGTGGAGGAGTGTCATCAGAACCCCCTGAAGAGGTCACAGGCCAGAGTAGGATGGAACACTGGGGGCTGGGGGAGCGGCGTTGCACCTGACAACACAGACTATCACCCGGGTCTATTGAACACGAGAGAAGGACCCGAGGATGTGGTCCAACGAGAATTCCCTGTCTTGCCACATTCAGAGATACTGCAGAGTTTCTCGTCCGTTCTTTAAAAAAATGTTAAAGAATTCATGTCATTAATTCATAGCGAGGCAAATTCTTCACATAGTGACAGGGTCCAGTTTCCATGACCAGCTTATTCAGTTGTTTTGATAATACCCCACATTCAGGAATTGGAAATGTAACCTATTGGGATGTGTAATATAAACAAGGACTTTTTTTCATGGAGATCAACACCCAAAGTTTTAGGGAGGACATAAATCGTGAAAGCTGCTAACCATTCCTCCACAGGTTTCAATAAGACTTTTAAGTTAATTTACCAATCTCAGGAAAAGATAACTTTTCAATTCAAATTTTTTTTTATGCATTCAAGCGTACAATACAGCCAAGAGAATGAGCATTAAAAAATTAACAAGAAGGTCTTGCTTGCATTTCATCTTTTGCAAATAATCAGGATATTTTATGCTCTGTTCCTTTCACTGCTGTAATCAATTTTTAAAGAATACGTTACATCTGACTATCCCTGGGCATGTTTATCCTGGAACCTTGCCGGAATCCAAAGCAGAGATGTTAAAGCTGACGGGTTTCAAATGCTGCCCAGGTGTTGTCTACCATGAACATGCCTCTCCCAAAGCCGGACCACCGGTCTCTTCCTGAGGGATCAGAGTCATCACTTATGTCCCTGAGAGACTGGCCACTCAGGCCTGAGCTGAGATTAGGTGATCAATCTGAAGGGCAAAATGCTTAAGCTATTCTCATCCTAACGATGCTGTTTTGGAGGCCTCTGCACTGGAATAGGTTAGTGAAAACGGCCTACTAGATACTTGCCTGGGAATTGTGTTGTTCTCCTCTGCCCTTAGCAGATCCTGGGGAAACCAATGATTAACCTCACGGATGCTTTAACTTCCACATCTGTGAAAAAGGCAAGCAACAGCCAATGTTACCACTTTGCAAAACTCCAAAGTTGTGCATCCAAGAGGGACCACAAGGGTGAATTTCTCCCAAAAGCTGATGAAATGATGGCACTTTGGCTGGAGAAGGCAGAGGGCAGCAGGCAAAGTGGAAAGTTTCTGGAATGTCTAACCAGTTCCCATAAGCAGTTTAGAGAAACACCTGGCCCTGGATTAGGTAGGAGGCTGTGGAAGGACCCACAGGTACACAGGGGGGAGGAGGAATCAAGCAAAGGAGGGAGGCGGTGGGGAAGAGGCGCCAGTCTGGGCTTCAATTTTGGACAAAAGCAGTTGCACGCTGCAGGCCCGCGGCTTCCCATGCAGCCGCCACACCCTCCTAACTCCCTGGTAATTTTCGTCTCGTCACATCCCTCTGGGAATCAGTCCACATGGAGCGGGTGCAGGACCTGAGTCCTGAGTCAATGGTTTGGCCCTCGGCCAAGCTCACACCACCCTGCTCCTCCTCCCAGGGCCAGGCACCGCCCTGTGCCCAGAGCATCCTGGGCGTTCTAGTCCTGCAGCCCTACAGGTTGCCAGCTGGGAGCGGTTAAGAGAGAAAAGCTCCCAGCATGCACAGCTCGTGGCCCCAACTCTTGCCTTGTCCTTCGGCCCCTGGGCCCCACCCCTCTGCTTCTCCATCCCACCCTCTTCCCCACCTGTTCTGTATACCACGCCCAATCTCCATGACCTGCCCACCCCCCCAGAGTATGCGCAGTGTGGTTGGGCTGCATCCCTTGAGGCCGGGACTCAGGTAGGGGTGGGGCTCACCAACCTGGCTATTGCTGAGGTTGCCTGCAGCCCTGGTGGAAGCCCCCTGGCCAGTATTTGAAATGTAAATTCAATATCTAAAATGGAAATATCGGGTGCCTGGGATCCTGGAATTTGCCTTTTCAATGCCACCTGTCCTACCATCCCCCCTATCTCTCCAAGCTGCCATGATCCTCCCTCTGGAACCCGTGGTCAGGGTCGCTGCAGAGATCCTCCCTTTGGACCCAATCTGCCTGAAGGGCCCATACCTTGGTCAGGAGTCTTAGAAGGACTGCCCTGAGCCATGTCATAAAAAGGAGAAAACATCACATTGGACAGCCCCAATACCTGCATTATACAGACAGGAAACTCAGGTGCACTGGTAAGTGACCCCTAAGCCACTTCAGGGGAACACATGCATGCCCCTATTTCCACGCTGCACACAGGCTGGTTCACTGGACTTTCTTATCCGAGTGTGGACCTCTTGGCCTCGTTAACATAGGCAACAACACCGAAACTTCCCATTGGTCCTTCCCACAGTGTTAGGCAAGTTTGTGCAGGAAGGTAATATGCAATTTCTGCTCTAGTATAGGGCTGGCTCCTTGGGAACTAGTTTTAATATTCCTGTTTAAATATACCCGCAGAATCACAAAATAATTAAGCAAAATAATTTGGTGCTGTGGGGGGTTATGGTGATAATTCTCTGAAGTCGTTTTTCCATTTAGCTTTTCTGATTGACTCCAAATACTACAGCACCACACGCTTCTTAGACTGGTGGATGCACAGCTCCACTTCTTTCCAGGGAGAACGCACAACAGCAGAATATCCGTGGCCTGACTTTCTGGGGCACCAGTATTACTACAAGATTTGGAAGAAGCAAAGTTAGGTCATTTCCAAGGTAAGGAATTAAAAACTTGACACTAAGATGAGGTGGGAAAGTCATATACCATTAATAATTGTCAGTAATCTGTGCCTGAAATGTCAGACTTTCTCTGAGAAAGAACTCTGAGACCCTATTTCCCATTGTTTTAAATAGGAAAATCTAGAAGGCATAGCAAATCTATCGAAAAACTATACCAATTTCCTAAGTCACAATATGACACCTAGACTTAAGTTACGAACATCGTGTGCTCCTCATTTTGTTCCTTCCAACCCAGTCCCACAGGTCTTGAGTGCATGCTGTGAACACGGCACTGTGCTAGGTCTCGAGGCCTTGGTGAGCATCGTGGTGGGGGTGGACCTTGCTGGAGAAAGATGACATCATGAAATCTCAAATCCATGCCACTTACAAAACTGAGGCAAAAATGGAAAGACCCAAGGGACCATGCAAGGATGAGGGCATTAATAGATACTTGGAAGTATTAAAATCCATCTAATGGTGTCATGAGTGAATGTGTTCCACTTTAAAACAAAACACTGCTGTTATTCTGAGATATTGAGTTAGTATCTTTGTGCAAATATGCAGGATTTAAAATGATTATTGACATATAACATGCGTACAGAAATATATGCAGAAGTCATCCACGTAAATCACAAAGAATTATTAAAAAGTGAACACACTTGTGTGACAAACAACTAGCACCAGCTTTACTCAGGCCCCGACAATCCCTTTCTCCCTATTTCCTCCCCAAAGGTAACTGATATCTTACCAGCGAACACTGTATGTCAAGTTTGTCTTCTTATACAAGTGTTTTATTACAGAACAATTTAAACAATATACAAAATAAACAAAATAGCACAGTAGGCCCGTCACCCAGTTTCAACAACTACTAATCATCTGCCATTTTTGTTTCATCCACACTCCATCCCATTCCCACCTCACTTTATTATTCTTTTAAGCCTTTGTGCATGTGTGGTGAGTAAGATGTATGCACACTGAAAGGCACAAATCTCAACCGTACAGTTTTGGCAAATAAACATGCCCATATAACTTTCATCCCTTTAAGAATAGGATATTTCCATCACCCCCAGAAAACTCCTTACTGTTCCTTAGCGGTTGAGTGCTCGCGCTCCGCTGCTGGCAGCCCGGGTTCGGCTCCCGGGCGCGCACCGATGCGCCGCTTCTCCGGCTATGCTGAGGCCGCGTCCCACATACAGCAACTAGAAGGATGTGCAGCTGTGACATACAACTATCTACTGGGGCTTTAGGGGGAAAATATAAATAAATAAAATCTTTAAAAAAAAAACAAAAAACGTTTTTTGGCATGCTGTTTAATTCCTTTATTAGCATTTAAATGACACACCTTTACGTTCTTACTGGGTGGTCCAGATTACAATATGCATCTTTAAGATATCACATCCTACCTAGACTTAATAGTTCACCAGTTTAATCAATGTAAAATATGGAAGCCTTGCTACAGAACAGTTCCATTTACCTCTGTCCTTTGTGCTATTGCTGTCATAAATTTTACATCTACTCATGTTATAAATCCCACAACACAGTGTTATAGTTTTTGCTTTAGGTAGTCATAGATATTTTAAAGAAATAAGAGGGGCCGGCCCCGTGGTTTAGAGGTTAAGTGCATGTGCTCCGCTGCTCGCGGCCTGGGTTCAGATCCCTGGCACACACCGATGCACCACTTCTCCAGCCATGCTGAGGCGGTGTCCCACATACAGCAACTAGAAGGATATGCAGCTATGACATACAACTATCTACTGGGGCTTTGGGGGGAAAATAAATAAATAAATAGAATCATAAAAAAAAGAAATAAGAGAAACAAGTTAAGTGTTTGGAAAGGAAATGCTTTGAGACTCTGCAAATGTACTGTTTCTTCTTTAAGTTTCATCCACAGTTTTTGCGTTCATCAGTCATTCTTTCCAAAAGTAATTATTACTGTAGTGTTAAAGTGGCGATTTTCTATTTCATGCTATCTAGCGCTTTTATTATTTGGAATTCTGTGAGCAAGATTTCTCCCCCCCTTCCTTCTTCCTTTCTTTTTCTCATTCTCTCATTCTTTTTTTTCCCCTTTTTTCTTTCTTCCTTCCCTTCCTTTCTTGTTTAATCTTTTTTATATCAGTATAGCCTCGTGGATATTTATTTTATTCTCTGAGTAATTATCCAATGCTACCATTATTTATTTTGTTGCTCAGAGTTTTCCAGCTTGAGTCATTGGAAAGTCTTTCAGATTGATTCCTTTTGACACGTCCCATCATTTTCTGTGTGTTTTTTTTTTTGAAAGCACTTTCCTACTTTCTGGCACTACAAGATGATCCAGGCTCATCTTGTATTTTCCATCTCCAGCCCTAGAATTAGCCATTTCTCCAAGAAAATCTGCTTTATTTTATTGGAGAATGATATTTAGAAAACAAGATCTGGGAGCTAGGTGTGCTCATTAATACCAGAGTGTCACTGCTTCTGGACCCTCTCAGCAGAGCTTGGAAATGTATGCATGAATATAAACTCAGGTAGACACATCTGTCTATCAATCTATCCATCTATATATCAGTCTATCTATCTATTTGGATAGATATATTAAAAGAGACATGGATTCATACTGATACTTCGAACTCCAATCCAGCACCACAGAGTTTATTCTAGCATTCTCCTTTTGTTTATTTGTAACTTCTTTCACCAACAGTGAGAAACTTAACTCCAGTTAGCTACAATATATTTACTGTGTCAACTAGTTTCAGAATTGCTAATCCATACCCTTATGAAAAACAAATTTACCACCTAGAGTACAGTGTTTGTGTCCAGTACTTTAGTTCTACAGTATCCTGTCAAATCACTGTCTTCCAAAGTAACTTAGGTCAGGACCTTTCATCCCCAACCCTTCTGTATGGTTAGGTCACATGTTTGTAATACAGTGAGATTCATTTTTCACTGCATTCCATCTGAGTTTCCCAGCATCCTGATTGATTTTTAAAATTTGCAGAGTAAAATTCACTCTTTGTGGTGTACAGTTCTATGGGTTTTGACTTTATGGTCATGCATCCATACCCACAGTACCATACAGAGCTGTGTTTTTCACCCCCAAAGTTCTCTCATGCTATCCCTTTGTATTCAACCCCTTCCCCTACTCCATCCCTTGGCAACCACTGATCATTTTCCATCCTTGTAATTCTGCCTTTTCTAGAAAGTCATATAAATGGAATCATATACTGTACAGCCTTTTGAATCTGACTTCCTTTACTTGGAGAAATGCATCCAAGATTCATCCATGTTGTTGTGTGAATCAAGAGTTTATCCTGGGGCCGGGCCCATGGCCTAGCAGTTGAGTGCATGCGCTCCCCTACTGGCGGCCCAGGTTCGGATGCAGGGCACGCACTCACACATCGCTTCTCTGGCCATGCTGAGGCCGTGTCCCACATACAGCAACTAGAAGGGTGTGCAATTATGACATACATCTATCTATTGGGGCTTTGGGCGGAAAAAAGGAGGAGGATTGGCAATGGATGTTAGCTCAGGGCTTATCTTTCTCACACACACAAAAAAAGAGTTTATCCTTTTTACTGTCAAGTAGTATTCTAATGTACTGATGCATCACAGTTTCTTTCTCCATTCACCTGACGAAGAACATTTAGTTTATTTCCAGCTTTTGGCAATTATGAATAAAATGGCTATAAAGATTCCCACAAAGATTTTTGTTTAAACATTAGTTTTCAATTTTCTTCAGTAAATACCTAGGAGTGGGAGATCTGAGTCATATAATAAGTGTATGTTTAGCTTTATAAGAACCTGCTCAACTGTTTTCTGAATGCAACTATCATGTTGCGTTCCCAGTTCTAATTGCTCCTACTCCTCACCCACCTCCTCATGTGGTATTTGCAATTTTATTTTTTATTTCAGGCACCTAATAGGCGTGCAGTATCTTATTGTTGCTTCTGCTTCATTTTTGAAAGTGAGTTCTGCTAAATATAGAATCTTGTGTTGACTTTTGGGTTTTCTTTCTGCACTTGAAAGATGTCATTTTGGTGTTGAGTTGTCTCTTTTGTTTTTGATAATATATTATCCATCATTCACCTTATTTCTCCCTGTATGTAATGTCTTCCCCTGTATATATGTATTTCCCTGACTGCTTTCAAGATTTTCTTTTTATCTTTGGATTTTAGTAGCTTGACTATCATGTACCTAAGTATGCTTTTATTTTATATTTTACTTTGTGGGTTTGCTGACTTTCTTGGATCTAAAATTTTAGGTTTTCCAAGAAATTTTGGAAGTTTTATGCTATTACTTATTGATTTGCCTTTCTGCCTCCTTTAATTTTTCTGTCTTTCTCCTCTCTGCTGGGGACTCAATCATCTCACAGGTCATAAGGCTCTCTTCATTTTTCTTCAAAATTTTTACATTCTTTTCTTCAGACTGGATAATTTCTATTGCTGTATCTTCATTTTTTTCTACTGTTTCTCATCTACTGGTAAACTCAAAAGTATTTATTTCATTTCATCTTCCTATTTGGTGCTTTTGTGTAATTTCCACTTCTCTGCTGAGTTCCCACATCTGTTCATTCATTATGGGAATATTTTTCTTTACCACCATGATCATCTTTATAATAGCTGCTTTCGTATTCTTGACTGCTAATTGCAACACATTAGGGAGAGTTTCTACTGCCTGCTTTTGGTCACATATGGATTACATTTTCCTGTTTCTTCAAATCTCATGATTCTTTTAAATTGTGTACTGGAAATCATGAAAGATAGGTATAGAGGCTCCGGATTCTATTGTATTTCTTTGAAGAGTGTTGTTACTTTTCTAGCAGGGAATCAACTTGGCTGGACTGAAATTCCAATCCTATCTCCTTTACAGTGGGCATAGCTGAAATCCTCAGTCAGTTCTTTCATCTTCCAACTGCTGTTTTTACACTAGGCCTTCTGGGGCCTACCCTGTATGTGTGTTGTTCAAAGATCTGCCAATTTGGTGTGTGTGGGGGAGAGACTTACATATATATTTTGCGATTTTCCTCTTTGTGTCTCCCTCCCTTCCAGAATTTCTCCCCTAACTTTCCAGCTACTCTGCCAGCCCAAAAATACATCCTCTAACATTACAAGTAAGACTGTAGTTTTTCCCCAGTCTAGGCCATGTCCAGATTTTGGAATGCTTTGAGGCAAAAGACTCAAGCTTGCAAATATCTCCTGGTGCAATTCCCATCATTTAAGGGAAGATTCCCTCTCAGTTCAGCTTGCTTTTGGAACTGATTTAAACATATACACATATACACATTTATTAAATGTGTTTTACATATAGCTACACGAGTCTGTATAAATATATATAATATTTTGTGCAGATTTTATCATTGTTATCTGTGAGAGTGTTAGTTCAACAAGCTACTCCACTATTAGTAGAAGCCAGACCTCGGTTTTGTTTCTTTATTGGATTTTATATAAATGGAATTATATAGCCTTTTGAATATAATTTCTTTTATACAGCATTATGTTTGTGATATTCATCCATGCTATCGCATGTAGCTAGTGTTTGTTCATTTGTTGAAAATAATTAATTTTTTAATGGTCATAAAATATGCAGAAGATAAAATTGTAACCATTTTTAAGTGTACCATTCAGCGACATTCAATACCTTCAAATAATTGTGTAGCCATAACCTCCAAACATCCACAGAACTATTTTCACATTGCACTGAAACTTTGTGCCCATTAAGCAACAACTCCCTGTTATCCCTCCCTCTTGCCCCTAGGAACCACCATTCTCCTTTCTATTCCTATAAATTTGACTACTTTAATTACCTTATATGAGTGGAATCATACAGCATTTTTCCTTTTGTGACTGGCTTTATTTCACTTAGCATAAATTCCTCAAGGTTCATCCATGTTATAACATGTGTCAGAATTCCTTCCTTTTTAAGGGTGAATAGTATTCCACTCTGTGTATACACCACATTTTTTTGTCAGTTCATCCACTTATGGACACCTGGCTTGATTCCAGCTTCCGGCTATTTTGAATAATGCTTTTAAGAACATGGGTGTACATATATGTCTTTATACCTCTGCGTTCAGTTCTTTTGGGTGTATACCCATAAATGGTGTTCTCAGATTCACTTTTTCACATATAACAGGGTTCCCCACACCTCCAAGAAGCAATTCTTGTAATGCCAGCTGGTTACCAGATAATTCAACTCAATTTGATGCTGACAACCCAGAGATACATCAGATTGTACAGGTTGATGTCTCCATCCTATAATTCTGCACACCCACCCAACCTCACCTTTACTTCAGATGCCAGTTACAAGCCCAGGTTGTTACCTGTACTTCTGACTTACTGGCTATAAACCAGAGGTTCCCACAACCTCCTCCTTGGGTTTAATTAATTTGCTAGAGTGGCTCACAAAACTCAGAGAAACATTTACTAGATCACCAGTTTATTATAAAAGGATATAATTCAAGGAGAGCCTGTTGGAAGTGGTGCATAGGGAAAGGTATGGAGATAATACACAAAGATTTCATGCCATCTCCAGGTGCACCACTCTCCAAGCAGTCCTTGTCATTGCCAACCTGGAAGCTCTCTGAACCGCCTTCTATTGGGATTTTTATGGAGGCTCTCTCACATAGGCGTGATCAATTATTAACTCAGTTTCCAGCCCCTCTCCTTTCTCTGAAGGATAAGGGGTAGGGCTAAAAATTCGAAGCTTCTAATCAAGGCTTGGTCTTTCTGGTGACCAACCCCCATCCAGGAGCCATCCAGGAGCCCACCCAGAATTGCCTCAATAGGACAAAAGATTCTCTTAGTGTTCTTATCACTGGGGAAATTACAAAGGTTTTAGGAGCTCTGTGCCAAGAACTGGACGCAGAGGCCGATAAATATGTTTTTTATTATTTCAGAACCCATAAGAGAAATTTCTAGATCATATAGTAATTCTATTTTTAATTTTTGAAGGAACTGCCATACTGTTTTCCACAGTTTTATATTCTCACACTCAGAGCACAAGGGTTCCAATTTCTCAACATCCTTGTCAACACTTGTTATGTTCTGATTTTGTGATAGTAACTATCCTAACGGGTGTGAAAAGGTAGCTCATTGTGCTTTTATTTCACTTTTTCCTGATACTTAGTGATGTTGAGCATCTTTTCTTGTGTTTCTTGTTCATTTTATATTTTCTTTGGAGAAATGTCTATTCAAGTATTTTGTGCATTTTTAAATTGAGGTTTTTTTTTTATTGTTGAGTTGTAGAAGTTCTTATTTATTCTATATATTAATCCCTTATCAGATTTGTGATTTGCAAATATTTTCAACCATTCCATGGTTTGCCTTTTTACTCTGTTGATAGTATCTTGTGATACAGAAAACTTTTTCGTTTTGATGAAGTCCAATTTTTTATTTTTTTGTTACTTATGTCTTTGATGTCATATTAAAGAAATCATTTTTGCAATGGCATTTGGACCCAATGACATACAGCTTTTACCATGTGTTTTCTTCTAAGGATTTTATAGCTTCAACTCTAATATTTATATCTTTGATCCATTTTGAGTTAATTTTTGTATATAGTGTAAAGTAAGGGTCCAAACTCATTCTTTTGCATGTGGGTATTCAGTTTTCCCAACAACATTTGTTGAAAACCTGATCTTTTCTCCAATGAATGATCTTTGTACCTTTGTCAAAAATCATTGGACCATATATGCAAAGTTTTATTTCTGGGCTCTCTGTGCTATTTCATTAGTATAGTGTGTGTATTTATGCCAGTACCACACTGTTTTGATTACTTTATAGTAAGTTTTGAAATCAGGAAGTGTGAGTTCTCTAACTTTGTTCTTCTTTTTCTAGATTGTTTTGGCTAGTCAATGTCCCTTGAGAGTCCATATGAATTTTAGGATAGATTTTTCTAATTTTGCAAAACCATCATTGGAATTTTTACCTCTTTGAGTAAGTTGATTCTTAAGTATTTTATTCTTTTGTTGCTATTGTAAATAAAAATGTAAAGTTTTTAAATTTCTTTTTCAGATTACTTATTATTAATGTATAGAAGAACAATAGTTTTTGCGTGTTGATTTTGTGTCGCACTACTCTGCAGAATTTACTAGTTCTAACAAATTTTTGGTGGAAGTTTTAGGGGTTTCAACATATAAGATACTCTTTGTAAACAAATATAATATTACTTCTTCTTTTCAAATTTGGATGCTATTTCTTTCTTTTTCTTGCCTAATTGCTTTGGCTAGAACTTCTAATACCATGTTGAATAGAAGTGGTGAAAATGGGCCGTCTTGTCTTGTTCCTGATCTTAGAGAAAAAGCTTTCAGTCTTTCACCCTTGAATATGATGTTCTCTGTGGATTTCTGTATATGGCTTTTATTATGTTGAAGTAGTTTCCTTTTACTCTGAGTGTTTTTTTAGTGATTTTAGCATGAAAGCATGTTGAGTTTTGTTAAATGCTTTTTCTGCATCCATTGAGATGATCATGTGTTTTCTTCCTTCATTCTGTTAATGTGGTTTATTACATTAATTCATTTTCATATATTGGAACATCCTTGTATTCCAGGAATAAATCCCACTTAAAAATGCTGTATAATCCTTTTAATATGCTGATGAATTTAGTTTATTACTATTTTATGGAGGATTTTTATATCAATATTCATCAAAAATATTGACCTATAGTTTTCTTTTCTCTTAGTGTCTTTGGCTTTGATATCAGGGTAGTGCTAATCCCATAGGATGACTTTAGAGGTATTTTCTCCTCTTCAACTTTTTGAAAGAGATTGAAAATAATTGGTGTTAGTTAATTAAAAAAAAGTCTTTGGGCCCAGGAATAAATTCAGCATAAAATAAATACAAATAAATATTTTTTAAAAATATGAAAAAGTTTTTTACTAAAAAAATTTAAAAATTAAGCAAGTACATCACTTATCACTTTATTTCTAAACAGTTTTTTAACCTACTAGTAAGCATGAACAAATTGTTAGAATTAAAATGACTGAAGTGTTCATTTTCTTCATTGCAAGTTTTCTGACAGAAGTATATGATGCCATCATGTATGACATCTTTTATGAAAAAATGGTCATTTTTTGTAGTATTTGAGAATATTATGAATTTTCCCAGTGGCCTCTGACAATACTCTGATATGCAAAGTTATCTTTTCAACATGTATATCTCATCATCATCCTTATCAACTTAACAAACTCAGGTGCTAATTAATCAACTACTTTTCATATGATTCAGGTTCTCCACCACCAACTTCCCTAAGCATCAGGAAATTCTACAACTTCTGCAAGATTAACGATTTTATCTTACAATGTATATATCTCATGTGGTTTAAAACATCCAAAAATCTTTGATAAACTGACCCTGCCCAGACTAAAGCATTGTGAATTATAAAATATGGTCTCTGTTAAGTGGGGAGGGATTTCAGGTTGAACTTAATTTTATAAGTGGTCAATTTATTACAGTGTACTGTTCTGTTATGTATTTCACTTCTTTTCTAAAAAAAAGTGATAGTTTAGGGCACTTAGATAATAAAAATTTGAGAAAATAAGGAACTGATACACACTGTAAGCTTCAAATGTTTTCAAGCATAAGATACAATAAGAACTAAAACTACGAATTGGCGGAGGAAATAGAGATAAGGGGATGAAGTTGCAAAAGTGAATCTATAATAATATCTCAATGGCTAGAGTTGTGGTGCCAAGAAGGTGGTGAAGTCAAAGAATTCATAAAGATGATAATAAACACACTACAAAGAAAAAAGACTGAAATTTTCATAGAATTTTTACAGTGATATGACAGATAGAGAACAGGGAAGAGAAGTTTGAGTGAGAGACTATCTGCTTCTTAAATTATTTCCACTGTAGAGAACAACAAACCAATTTGCTGAAATCTTTATTCCCCTCTATGACCCTATCTTTACCTGCAAAATCTCAGCCCTGAATCGATGTCACAGTCCAGCTTTTCCATCCCTGGAGAACAGAGCAATTTATCTCATATGAAACCTCAACAGCTCAGGCTGTGAAACAAGGCCGGCCATCCATTCTCACAGAGGAGCCAACTGGAGGTAGGATTTTTGGTTCTGAATTCAGCTAAATATCTTCAAAGAATTGTATCTGGCCTTCCTTATCCAGGGCTATCAGTGAAGTGCTGGCTGGCTTTCAGAGAAGAGCAATTCACAGTCAGTGGAGACATTTTCTGTTGAGCTCTCTAGAGAAGGCTGTGGAGCTTGTCAGTAAGAGTTGATTTCTATGGGGATTATATTTTTTTATTTTATTCAGAGATTTATAAAGAAATTTACATGGTAAGAATTATTATCAACAAAATCCGTTATCTATTCTCTGGTCATTTAAGCAAAATCTTCCTCTCAGGGCCAACCCATAGACAAAGCCCAGATTTAGTCTCCAAGAGTCTGCTAGGCACTCTGTGGTCCATGGGAAGCCCTCAAGTTGGCAGCCTGTTTCCTTGTGTGCTGTGCTGGTGTTCAATCTTCCATCTCTTCCGGGTACACCTAGACAGACGCCTATCAGATCATCAAGGGACTTGACATTGGAGAAATGTACTTTTCATTATCTTTAGACTTCTACACTTTTCAAAAAGACTCTCAGCATTTCCAGTAATTGTGCAGCAGTTTACCCAACACTAAGGTTCTCACTATTAAAAGTTAAAAGAAATAAATTTTGAAAAGGAAAAAGTGATCTTTGCAATTTTGTACAGAATCTACATAAAGGGGGCATCCTTATAAATGGAGGTAATGGTGATCAGGGCAAGCTACCCCATTAGTCACCACCCTGGTGTGTGTATTGTTTCGAGCTGAAGACAATAAGGACTCAGAGAACTCAGGAAGAATATTTGAATTTCCCCTCCCAAACTGCCTAAAGAATTTAAAACAAAAAATCTGTTTCAGGAAGGAGTTATTATCATGATGGTTGTAAAGATAAAGTAGGATAGAGGTTACAATAGGAAAGGCACCAAGCCACTTTTATCAAAAACTCTATCTCTCACTGACCACATTATCTATAGATGACCATGAGAAGAGTTGTCAGGCAAACATTTGCATTTCTATCTCCATGTGAGTTGTCTTCTTGCCCTCTGTGGTCTTAGACCACTACCCACCCCCAACACCTTCCTCCTCTTTAGCTACAATACTTAAGTGGGCAGCTTAGACAGAGGGACGAGTTGCTCATTTCTGAGTTTCTCCCATGTATACATGTTATTAAACTTGGTATTATTTTCTCCTGCTAACCTGTCTTGTTAACTATTTGGCCAGAAATGAGAACCTTAAGAAAAGGGAAAAGGGAGATTCTCTCACTCCCTCAACAGTTTTTGCGCCCAACGTGGGGCTATGCTGGCTGGCAAGTTGCATTCTCTGGCTGGAAGAAATGCCTTCTCCCTAGATTACTGCAGGGGATGAAATACGGGAACCCCTGACGATAGCCGGTAAAATGTAAGACTTCTTACCACGTCAGCCTCCCGGAATCTCTACCTGTGGAGTCCGGTGGAAGGAGGTGGTGAGAAATTTTTTCTCTTTCGAAATTTAGATTGGCAGGAGAAAATATTTCGGAAACTAGTTTCTTGTGATTTTAGTGACGCTGGTAAATTTGGTAGAATACTCTTGGTTTTGATCTTGATCGCTTTTCCTCCCAGAAATAGTCTCTGTTTTTCTCTTTTGTCTCTGTCTTTTGTATCGTGTGTCATAAGAAGGAAATACCATAGGGTAGGACGCAGGCATAGACCCTATAAGCCTACTGTCCGGGCCGGCCCCACAGACTGGTGAGTTTGCGGGTCTCACCAGACTGGCGTCTATTTACACAAACTTTGCTGTGGGTTAATATGCACATGAAGTGAAGGCCATTGCCAAGGGCATCTTGGAAGCCAAAAAGGCTGCAAATTTGGTGGGCACAGGTCGAGAAGTTAAGAGCCATTAGGGCGCTCGCCACTTTCAGAAGACTCCCGTGACAGGATAAGTTGTGTCACGGAACGGGGTAGAAGACACATGTCCCCCGCCAACTGCAAGAAAATGTCCATGCAATGACGAGGTACTCTGTAAAGCACACAATCCCCAACCCCGTGGCACCTCCCCACCAGGTATTATTCTGACTCCAAGAGACCTAAGGCGTGGCTAAAGCTGTCATTGTGCACATAAGAAAAGAACCGGATGAGGTTTTTCCTTCTGTCTTGTTCTGTGTCCTGAGAAAACTTGGCTTTGTGACCAGTGAGAATATTCTCCTTGGTCTCCACCATACGGAAGGTGCATTTACCGGGGTGCCCCTTGGTGGCCAGTCGAGTAGACTGGGGTTCTGACCTGTCTCTTTGTCCGGCTGTGCCAAGCTCTCAGGGGAGTTTGTCATAAAGGACCCAGTCCATAAGGGCTTTTGTCGTCTTAACCTTCGTTGCTTGTTAGTGCTGGAAAAATCCCACTCCAATATTGCCTGCCTGGTGTCACAGATTAGCGGCTCTGTGACTGGAGGCGTCCCACACTATTGTAGGAGACCGGAGACACCGTTTTCACTACACCATCCTTACCGCCTGTGTAACGAAGGTCTTTACTTTGTCTGAATATCTTTGGGAGTGAATTCTTTGGATCATGGGGGCTACATCATCTGCGCCCTCACCAGGGACGCCTCTTGCGTCCATGGTAAAGATTTACTCTAAGCATGGGAAAGTTACCACCGGGTCTTTCCTTAAAAAGGCTTATTGGATCGAGTCACTATTGGAATAAATAGACAAATGAAAATCCTACTCGTCAATGGCCAGACAACAGATCCTTTGAATTGGGAAAACTTCTAAATTGAGGAAAAAAAATATGTTTTGAGAGCTCTCACACAATTGTTTAATTGGTACCTAAAAAAGGGCCATAAAAAGGAAGGGAAAAATTTAAATAGCCTTAAGAGCTTGACTCAGGTTACAATTGAATTGAGAACATGTAAAAGTGTAAGTGTTGATAAGATTATAAAGGTTGGAATGTTTGAGCTAATTTTATATAAAGAGGTTACATCAACTTTGCCTGTGTATGTTTTAAAATGTCTGACTGGGAATGCTTCCCTTGTCCAAAATTAGAAGACCAACACCTATTGATAAAAATCTTAATGATAACTATGTTTAAAGGTATAAGAGGTGATGAAATTTACATGAACTTTTGTAAAAAAAACTGATGTTATTTCTATTACAGTACTGGTTAACAAAAATAGTAATTTAAATGATGGCTAATTTTATCTAATGTCTTATGAAGTCTTATAGACAATCTAAATAATTATTGGCAACAAGTACCTAAATAGTTGTGAAAAAGATGAATGTTGGGTGAACTTTAAATAATAATTATGTTTTATGGTATTGACAGCTTCCAAAATCTTTTTGGTGACTTAAAACTTTAGAGTTTTGCTAAATTTTGTGATAAAAATTCACTGAGTATCATCATTTCCAAATAAGATAAGATATTAGACATTGATTGCGAAAGTCACGATTGTCTACATTTGGCTTTTCATTACAGGAAAACTAAAAGGTGTTTTGGGTCTATTGGTAAACATGTGTTTTATTAAAAGATTGTACTATAAAGTAACATATTTCTAGAAGTTATGAAGTGTTTATAAATTTTCCAAGCCACAATATACTAATGTAAAAGAAAGTTTATCATGGTTTACTTAGTTTTTACTTACAAATTCGGGTTTCTAAGAGTTAAAATTTCTAATTAGTGTATGTGATTGAAGCTACTAAATATTAAGAAAAAATATGTCTGTGTACAAGGAAAGTAAGATGTATAAAGAAGGAACAAAGAATGGAAATATTTTGTTTGATTGATTAAGAAAGATAAATTGTCTTCAAGTACTAGGAGGGAAAAGAAAGACATGGGACAAATTCTGAATGTAAAAAGAAAGTTATAGGTTTGTGGAAGAGGAATTCTGGAAAAGGAGTTTTTGTATGGTGAAGTTGGCTCAGATTGAAATGAATTTAATTAAGTTAATGAATTTTAATATCAGAAGGAAGCTGGTACAAAATTATAATTTGGTCTTCTTTCTCTTAAAAGGATAATTTTCTTGAACTTGATAAAGAGGTTATAAAAGATTTTTCTTTACCTTTGGATAAGTCTACCTAAAAGACAGAAAAAAAAAAACCTGTTAAAATAATTTCCTGTGTTCAAAAGACTGAGGTTTCTCTATTAAGGTTTTTGGACTGTTAATGATCTCTTTGCTTTAACGTTTTCTATTTTTGACAAGCTCGCCAAAATTCATATCTTAAATAAAGTCTTTTTTTTTACTTTTTTTCTTTGAGAATTTTCAAAGGGCCCTAGAACTTCTTAAAGAAATTTGCTCTCTTCCTATAATGGGAAAGATACTAAGTTTATTAGGCTTATTCAGTATGTTAAATTGCATGGAAAGCATTGTCAGACAAGTGATGATAAGTCTGCTTAGGTGCTATTATGTGAGCAAATGTTATCGACATAGGTGTTTTAAAATTGTATAACATTACTGAAATTCTGATCTGTCCTGATTATCAGTCATATTTCTGGTTATTATTATTTTAAAGTGTTGTATGTCACAAAATTAATCAAATTTCTCTGTCAATTGCCATTTTGAGGTCTTGTTGTTTACAGACTTATTTCTTTGCTCTAATGCTTTTGCAAAATATTTCAACTTCAGAAAAATTCATGGAAAGGACTCTGGCATTTACACTGGAGTACAGGTTTCTGACAAACTTTCTGATCATAAAACTGACCTTGGTAAGAAATTACAGAAACCTGATGGAAAGACTGATAACTTCATGAAGCTGCTAACAGAAAGATTGGGATCAAGAATGGATTACACAGGACTGAATGAACTGATAAGGATGATTATAATTTTTATGATTTTTCATTTGAAGTATTGCTGAATTTTTAATGTTTTGTTTTTTCAGAGTTAAGGAAAACTTTTTCTCTTTTCTCCTGAGCTAGCTATGACTTATAACAATTTGGCAAATGATATTTTTATAAGTAAAATTGAAATATTTCTCTATTTCTTAGATCTGATCCCTCGAATTTGGAAACTCTTAGTAAGTGAGTATTGTTGTTTTCATGGCAATATAGTTATTTGCATAAGTTCAATAAGAATCTGTTCTCCTTATAACAGGACATAATTGGAAACACTGGTTATATTACCAAGGCTGTGACTGGAAGATCATATTTGCGATATAACCATACAGCTTTTGAGGAATGAAGATTGGACTTTATGGAATAAAGCCACATGGAAATATTGGCCTGGTACCTTATGTTCCAAGCAGCACTTACCAGGATAAGTAAAGAATGTCACTTATCTGGCAAACACAAGGAACCTCGAAATATTTTGGGGGAACCTAGGAACAGAGGAATTCACCCAAATCTGTAGGTATTACAGGCAAAGTCTGATGACAAAATCCTTGGCTTGACTTTTCTGGCCTGGAGAGGCCTTTAAAGTTCAATCTGAGATTCCTTATAAAAATTTCCAGCAAAGCAGATTTAAAAGAGCCTATGTGATCAATTGCTATTCTTGCTGTACTTATGTAAATAATTGGGCCAACACTATTGGAACTAGACTTATTTTGCAAACTAGTTAGTTTTAATTTGTCTATCATTGATAAAAATGAGGGTGATCTTAGAAAGAAAAATTATATTTCAGTAAAAACTATAGTGTACATTTGCGGATATTAGATCCTAGTTTTGTTAATTGTCTGTTAAGGTTTTTGTTTTATATCTGTTGACTGGACTGGATCCTGATTTCTTCTAGTCTAAAATATCTGCCTACAGATGTCCAAACTAACGTTTTTGATTTTTTCCATCATTTTCATTTGAAATCACTGAAAACTGAACCTCCCCTTTTTCCTGAAGCCTTACAAACTGAAGCTGATGGACTTGATATAAACTTAAGAGGTTACCCGATGACATCATCAGAGACATTTTAAACTGCAAAAGATGCTTTGATGCTGACATCTAAAAATCTTCTTAACTAGCTGTCCCCTATACTCAGAAACTGCTTTACAAATTGCTCCAACCATTAACCTTCTTTTTCTTTCGTTTACATAGAAATGCTTCCATTAAATGCTTGATTGCTTGCTTCCACAATATAGGCATAACCTTGAGAGCCCACCTGCATCACCACTTTCAGGGGAAGAGGGGGAATCTCCTTCTGCCCTTTTCCTTAAGGTTCTTATGACTGGCTAAATAATTAACAAGACAGGGTAGCAGGAGAAAATAATACCAAGTTTAATAACATGTATACATGGGAGAAAGCAGGGACACTGCGTTTCTCAACACAATAGCAGATTCTCGTCTTAAATACCATGTCCAACCAAAGACAAGGAGGATGTTGGGGGTGGGAGTGTTAGTTACAGGAGATTATCACTAAAGCACTGTAAACAAGAGTAAGATTTATTATGCCGTTATAAGGCCTCACCTTCTACATTGATAAGTCTCTAGAAATGAGGTCGTCCCCCCTCTTCCCAATACAGAGAGGAAGATACTTTTACAAATGGAGACTTCCCTTGTAAATGATTGTCTGGTAACTCCTCACAGGGCCATCCAGAGCCTGTGGCCAGAGAGACAGAACTTCCGATAGGATGGGCTTGTTGGTGCCTTTTCTATTGTAACCTCTATCCTACATTATCTTTATAGCAGTCATGATAATAACTCCTTCCTGAAACAGATCTTTTGTTTTAAATTCTTTAGGCAGTTTGGGAGGGGAAACTCAAATATTGTTCCTGAGTTCTCTGAGTCCTTATTGTCTTCAGCTGGAAATAATCCGTATACCAGAGCGGTGCTTCCTGGGGTAGCTTGCCCTGAGCACCATCAGTTCCCTCCTCTGAAACTTCCCTAGAAGTTTCACATATTAAAAGCTGAGCTGGTAACTGTGGAGAGAGAAATCGTTTTAGTATCTCAGTGATAAGAAGTCTGCAAAGAGAGAAAAGAACGCAGATTAGGATGAGGATGAACAAGCAGAAAAGAACAAATTGGAGCACATTTCCCCACACCCCATTAAACCAGTCCCCCAATCCTGGAAATAAGTCAGTCCAATAAAATGTGTGAGCTTCGTTTATCTGATGAAAAATGTCAATCTTCTCTTTTAATAGATTTAAGTTAGATATTACTTGACCTGTTTGATTCACATAAAAGCAACATTTTTCTCCAATGATTGCACATGCTCCTCCTTGCTGGGCAGTGAGTACATCCAGAGCACGTCAATTTTGGGGCACCACAGATTCTAGGCTGTTAATACCTGACTGGAGTATGTTCAAGGTTTGCATGGTGGTGTTGAACTCTTGCTCCATTACCATAGAGAGATTTAAGGTTGCCTTTTCCAACTCACAGTCTCCAAAGCTGGGGAATAGGACTCTCAAGGCTGAAAAGAACTTGGAGTTGCGATATACAAGTGGATTTTCCACGATTTCTCAACTGGCACGTTTATGTGGCACAATCTTATGAACAAACGAACCCAGGTTTGTAATTTGGCTCGCATTTAAGGTGGAGTGTTTGGTGACAGAAGGAGCCAGGTATCCAAGTCCGCATCGTCCTGACCAATTAGATGGGAATCCTTTATACACTTTGTTGCCGCATAAAATGAAAAGACCAGTGTAGTTTAAAGACAAAGTTAGAATTGAGTCTGTAGTTCCCAGGATCTGGACTATTTCATGATCTGTGCCACTTGCACTGTTACTACCTAAACATCTCCATTTCCCATGAGCTCCTGTCAGTCTGCGAGAACAGAACAGATTGCAGAATAGCTGGTAGAGGAGGCCTGCAGTCTGATTTTGGCAGCTATAAAGCCTGGTCTTGTCACCTGACCAGGTGAGTCCAGATCTTTGATCCACCCATATATAGTCTGTGGCATTGGGCAGCTTAACCATGCGGATAGCTGCGATACCCCAAGTTGCACACGGGTGGCTCATAAGCCATCCAGAGCACTTGGTGATTTGGCAAATGTTTGTGCCAGAGGGAGTAGTGATAGAGTCACTTACAATTCCCTTGAGAGTTCTGAAGATGCCACCTGCGGAATCAAACCACAGAGTTTGACTGCAATATTGTCTCGGTATGTCACCCAGGAAAGGTCCAGTGCCATGTTTACTTTCAATGCAGAGGGAAAAACTTTCACTTATTGCTTGTACTTGGGCAAGGGACAGTCTTTGACTTTTTAAGTAGTCTTTCTGGGGCCCAAGTGACTCACCAGGAGACGAAGCAGAGTGAAGTTTCCCTTGTTGCGGATACCATACTCTGTTATTCATCCATTTTCCATACTTAGTCCACCAGGTGTTCATATCAGCAGGAACAAAGACTAGTTCAGGTTCTTTTGCACTATCTAGCTGTTGACATAACCAACAGTCAGATTGATTAGTTAGTGTGGCTAGGGCTTGGTAAACTGGCATAAGGGGGTGTTTGGTCTGTGCCCGACCTGTTGAAAAGGAGAGGGTTAGTAAAAGCAAGACACAGATTGGAAAAGAGCCCATAGCAGAGACTTAGAGAGGGGAAGAGGGACAGATAGAGACCAGCACTCTCCAGTCAGCTTTCTAATAAATGATTAAAAATATATATATAGGGAGTGACGTCAGCATCATGGCGGAGTGAGCTTTCCCGTGAATTCTTCCCCCACAAAATACAACAAAAGTAACAGCCACAGACCAACAACGGAATCCCAGACAGTGAAAAGCTGGAGCGGAGGTATCCACACTGCCGCACATCTGAGAGCGGAACGTGCTGGGCCCCCGGAGGAAGTGGGGAGAGGTAAGGAGAACTCCGCTCCCTCCCCATCAGATCAGCGATCCGGTCCGCGCGGCTCCCAGAGAGGGGGGAGGGGCGGCCCTCGGCGGGAAACTGTAGCTCTTCGGGCTCTCTCAGCCAGTGGGAAACTCCCGCACAGAGGGCTCAGAGGAGCCACAGGGCTACCATCAACATCTGAGCAACCCAGAGAGCGGATGAAGAGGGGCAAACGAGAAGCCTCCCACGTCAGGGACCCAGAGGGCAAAAGAGAGAGCTCCCCCCTCCCCGCAACCCGGAGTCTGCAGCTCGACCAGATCTAGCGGTCCGAGGCAGACCTGAATAAACTGGACTGGACCCGTGGATCGCAGTGGGGAAAAGACACAAAACAAAACAAAACAAAACTGCGGATCGCAGCAGAAAAACTGGGGCAGAGTGCAGGGGGCTTAGACTACACAGCCCTTTACCACCAGACAGTGGCGGCAGGTGGAAATTGCAACCAGAGACTTCCAGGATGAGGAAAATCAAAACCAACACAGGAACCACAATGCAAAAATATATGAAATCACCAGACCAGAAACAAAATGACAAGCACCCAGAAATCAACCCCGAAGACACAGAAATCCATAAACTAAATGACAGAGATTTCAAAATAGCTATCATAAAAACACTCAACGAAATACGAGACAACACAGACAAACAATTAAATGAGATTAGGAGTTTCTTCACAAAAGAGATTGAAATCATAAAGAAAAACCTATCAGGGCTGATGGAGATGAAGAACACAATGGAGGAGATAAAGGAGAATCTGGAATCTTTAAAGAACAGAGCTGACAATATGGAGGAAAGAATTAGTACTTTAGAGGATACGAATACAGATATACTCCAGATGGAAGAAGAGAGAGAACTAAGACTAAAAAGAAATGAAGAAAGACTCCGAGAAATATCGGACTCTATTAGAAAATGTAACATAAGAATTATAGGTATTCCTGAGGGAGAGGAGAGGGAAAGAGGAACAGAGAGCCTATTCAAGGAAATAATAGCTGAAAATTTCCCAAATCTGGGGAAGGAGCAGGAAATACCAGTAAGTGAAGCCAACAGGACTCCTATATATATTAACAGACAAAGGCCTTCACCACGACACCTAGTGGTAAGGCTAGCCAGGGTCAACGACAAAGAAACAATATTAAGGGCAGCTAGACAAAAACAAAAAATAACGTACAAAGGAACTCCCATCAGGCTCTCAGCGGATTTCTCAACAGAAACTTTTCAGGCTAGAAGAGACTGGAATGATATATTCAAAATACTAAAAGACAAAAACTTTCAGCCAAGAATACTCTATCCAGCAAAAATATCCTTCAAATATGATGGAGAAATAGTAACTCTCCCAGATAAACAAAAGCTAAGGGAGTTCATGGCCACGAGACCGCCACTACAAGAAATACTCAAGAAGGCCCTCAGGCCTGAAAACAAGAAGAGAAAGGGAACACAAAGCTTGGAGTAAGGAGAAAAGTAGGTAGACAAAATCAGAGAAATAGTAGATCTTTACCGGAATAGGTTAGCAACCACTTAAATACTAAACTCAAAGATCAAAGGAAGAAATTCACCAAAAATAAATTTAACCTCATCACTGTAAACACACAGCCACAACACAAGATAGAATAAGGTATAACAAGAGCAACTTAGAAGGGGAAGAGGAAAGTGACTGAATTGACTTAGTATAAGGAAATAGGAGGCTATCAGATAATGGACTATCTCATACAGAAGATTTTTCGCCCAAACCTCAAGGTAACCACTAAACAAATAATCAAATTAAAACCACATATGATAAACAAAGAGAAAACTAGAAGAATAATAAGACAGAACAACCAAACTGAATTGGCAGTCCAAAACAAATGGGACAAGAAACAAAGGAAATGTAAAAGAACCAGAAAATAAGTGACAAAACAGCAACATTCAACCCTCATATTTCAATAATTACCCTAAATGTAAATGGATTGAACTCTCCAATCAAAAGATACAGAGTGGCAGGATGGATTAAAAAGCAAGACCCAACAATATGCTGCCTTCAGGAAACACATCTTAGCACTAAAGACAAGCACCGGCTCAGAGTGAAAGGATGGAAGACAATACTCCAAGCTAATGGCAAACAAAAGAAAGCAGGTGTTGCCATACTCATATCAGACAAAGTAGACTTCAAGATAAAACAGGTTAAGAAAGACAAAGAAGGGAAATATATAATGATAAAAGGGACACTCCATCAAGAAGACATATCACTTATAAATATATATGCACCCAACATAGGAGCACCAATGTACATAAAACAACTATTAACAAACCTAAAAGGAGAAATCAACAACAACACAATAATAGTAGGGGATCTTAACACCCCACTTACAGCAATGGATAGATCATCCAGACAAAAAGTTAATAAAGAAATATTAGACTTAAATGAAAAACTGGACGAGATGGACCTAGTAGACATATACAGAGCACTCCACCCAAAAACAGCTGGCTACATATTCTTCTCAAGCATGCATGGAACATTCTCTAGGATAGACCATATGTTGGGAAACAAAGCAAGCCTCAATAAATTTAAGAAGATTGAAATCATAACAAGCATCTTTTCAGACCATAAGGCTATGAAACTGGAAATGAACCAGGAAAAAAAAACTGGGAAAGTGACAAAAATGTGGAGATTAAACAACATGCTACTGAACAACCAATGGATCATTGATGAAATTAAAGGAGAAATCAAAAACTATCTGGAAACAAACGAAAATGATAACATGCCATATCAAACCATATGGGACGCAGCAAAAGCGGTCCTGAGAGGGAAACTCATAGCGATACAAGCCCACCTTAACAAACAAGAAAAAGCCCTAATAGGCAACCTTAAATTACACCTAACAGAACTAGAAAAAGAAGAACAAACAAAGCCCAAAGCCAGCAGAAGGAGAGAAATAATAAAAATCAGAGCAGAAATAAATGATATTGAGACCAAAAAAACAGTAGAAAGGATTAATGAAACAAAGAGTTGGTTCTTCGAGAAGATAAACAAAATAGACAAACCCTTAGCCAGGCTAACTAAGAAAAAAAGAGAAAAGGCTCAAGTAAATAAAATTAGAAATGAAAGAGGAGAAATTACAACGGATACCATGGAAATACAGAGGATTATAAGAGAATACTATGAGAAATTATATGCCAACAAATTGGACAATCTAGAAGAAATGGATAAATTCTTAGACTTATACAACCTCCCAAAGTTGAACCAAGAAGAAATGGAGAATCTGAATAGACCAATCACAAGTAAAGAGATTGAAATAGTAATCAAAAACCTCCCAAAAAATAAAAGTCCAGGACCAGATGGCTTCTCCAGTGAATTTTACCAAACATTCAAAGAAGATTTAATACCCATCCTCCTCAAACTATTCCAAAAAATAGAGGAAGATGGAACACTTCCTGAATCATTCTATGAGGCCAACATCACCCTGATACCAAAACCAGACAAAGACAATACAAAGAAAGAAAATTACAGGCCAATATCGCTGATGAACATTGATGCAAAAATCCTCAACAAAATATTGGCAAACCGAATACAACAATATATTAAAAAGATCATACACCATGATCAAGTGGGATTTATACCAGAGACGCAGGGATGGTTCAACATCCGCAAATCAATCAAAGTGATACATCACATCAACAAAACAAAGAATAAAAACCACATGATCTTCTCAATAGACGCAGAGAAGGCATTTGACAAGATACAACATCCATTTATGATAAAAACTCTCAATAAAATGGGAATAGAAGGAAAGTACCTCAACATAATAAAGGCCATATATGACAAACCCACAGCTAACATCATACTCAACGGGGAAAGACTGAAAGCCATTCCTCTGAGAACAGGAACGAGGCAGGGCTGCCCACTCTCACCACTCCTGTTCAACATAGTACTGGAGGTTTTGGCCAGAGCAATTAGGCAAGAAAAAGGAATAAAAGGAATCCAAATAGGTAACGAAGAAGTGAAACTCTCACTATTTGCAGATGACATGATTGTATATATAGAAAACCCTACAGAATCTGTTGGAAAACTGTTAGAAACAATCAACAACTACAGCAAAGTTGCAGGGTACAAAATCAATCTACAAAAATCAGTTGCATTTCTATATGCTAATAATGAACTAACAGAAAGAGAGCTCAAAAAGATAATACCATTTACAATTGCATCAAAAAGAATAAAATACCTAGGAATAAATCTTACCAAGGAGGTGAAGGACCTATACAATGAGAACTACAAGACATTATTGAGGGAAATCTACGATGACATAAAGAAATGGAAAGATATCCCATGCACGTGGATTGGAAGAATAAACATAGTTAAAATGTCTATATTACCTAAAGCAATCTACAGATTCAATGCAATCCCAATCAGAATCCCAATGACATTCTTCACAGAAATAGAAAAAAGAATACTGAAATTTATATGGGGCAACAAAAGACCCCGAATAGCTAAAGAAATCCTAAAGAAAACGAACAAAGCAGGAGGCATCACAATTCCTGACTTCAAAACATACTACAAAGCAATAGTAATCAAAACAGCATGGTACTGGTACAAAAACAGACACACAGATCAATGGAACAGAATTGAAAGCCCAGAAATAAAACCACACATATACGGACAGCTAATTTTCGACAAAGGTGCTAAGGACATGCAATGGAGAAAGGAAAGTTTCTTCAATAAATGGTGTTGGGAAAACTGGACATCCACATGCAAAAGAATGAAAGTGGACCATGTGCTATCGCCATTCACAAAAATTAACTCAAAATGGATCAAAGACCTGAAGATGAGACCTGAAACTATAAAACTCATAGAAGAAAATATAGGCAACACGCTATTTGACATTGGGTTTAAAGGAATCTTTTCGGATGACATGCCTACCCAGACTAGGGAAACTAAAGAAAAAATAAACAAGTGGGACTTTATCAGACTAAAGAGCTTTTATAAGACAAATGAAACCAGAATCAAGATGAACAAACAACCAACCAGCTGGGAGAGAATATTTGCAAAACATACATCTGACAAGGGGTTGATCTCCATAATATATAAAGAACTCACACAATTGAACAACAAAAAAAACAAACAACCCGATCAAAAAATGGGCAGAGGAAATGAACAGACACTTCTCCAAGGAAGATATACAGATGGCCAATAGGCACATGAAAAGATGCTCAACATCACTAATCATCAGGGAAATGCAAATCAAAACAACACTAAGATACCACCTCACGCCCGTTAGAATGGCTATAATCACCAAGACAAAAAACAACAAATGTTGGAGAGGATGTGGAGAAACAGGAACCCTCATACACAGCTGGTGGGAATGCAAATTGGTACAGCCTCTATGGAAAACGGTATGGAGATTCCTCAAAGAATTAAAAATAGAGATGCCCTATGATCCAGCCATCCCACTACTGGGAATCTATCCAATGCACCTGAAATCAACAATCCAAAGAGGCTTATGCACCCCTATGTTCATTGCAGCATTATTCACCATAGCCAAGAAGTGGAAGCAACCTAAGTGTCCCTCGACTGACGATTGGATTAAGAAAATGTGGTATATATATACAATGGAATACTACTCAGCCATAAAAAAAGACAAAATTGTCCCATTTGCAACAACATGGATGGGCCTGGAGCGTATTATGTTAAGTGAAATAAGCCAGAAAGAGAAAGACAAACACTGTATGATCTCACTCATATGTGGAATATAAACCAACACATGGACAGAGAAAACTGGACTGTGGTTACCTGGGAAGTGGGGGTGGGGGGTGGGCACAAGGGGTGAAGGGAGTCATATATGGGGTGATGGACAAACAAAAATGTACAACCCAAAATTTCACAATGTTAGAAACCATTAAATTATCAATAAAAATATATATATATATATATATATATATATATATATATCCACTAATAGTTTGTGTGTGTGAGTGTGTATATATATCCTGAGTTTTAAAGCAAGGGGGAGGAAATGGGTCAAAGTAGGTTTTCTTGATCCGTGATCTTGGGAAGAGCTGTCTACTTCGTGATGTCGGCTGCTTCTGGGGCCTGGGTTTTGACCTTCAAAATCCTTAGTTTAAGGTCACTTGTGGGGATTATCTCTCAGTTGTCTTGAGAGTGATGTTCTGGGTGATTTTGGTGTGGCTTGCATGGATCCAGGAAGATTTTTTTTTTATTTTGATGGCAGTGCAGGTCGTCAGTAAGGCTTCATAAGGTCCTTCCCAGCGAGGTGACAGTGCGTGTTTTCTTCTAAAGACCTTGATGTACACCCGGTCTCCTGGTCGAAAGGGATGGCAAGGCTTGTCAGAAGGTGGGGGCCACGCCTCTTTTACCTGTTGACGATATGCTTCAAGTATACTAGTTAATTTTTGTATATAACTAGTCATAGCATCAAATTGTTCACTTAAGTTCCCATAATAGTCATTTAATCCAGGAATTGAAGGTTTAGAGACGCCAGTAGGCATCAGACATCCAAAAACTATTTCAAATGAGTCAGTCCATGCTTTTTGTTTGGAGTATTTTGAATCTTCATAGGGGCCAAGGGCAGAGATTCTGGCCATTTAAGTCCAGTTTCTTGACAGACTTTTCCTAGAGTTCTTTTTATATCTAGATTTTTATGTTCCACTTGCCCTGATGACTGAGGGTGATATGGGGTATGAAATTTTAATGAATATCCCAGAGTTTTTGCAAGCAAGTGGTTTATCTATGCTGTAAGTTCCTTGGTCTGGTTCAATCTATAAAGGAATGCCAAAGCGAGGAATAACTTCAGTTATTAATTTCTTTACCACTGTTGTGGCATCTGCATGTCTGGTCGGATAGCATTCAGTCCATCTACTAAACATGCAGACAATAACCAAACAGTGAGAGTAACCTAAAGCTGAGGGCAAGTCCATAAAATCCATTTGGAGTGCCTCAAAAGGCAGCATGGGCCTGGGAGGACTTCCTGGATCACACCGATTTCTCCCAGAAACTTGGGAAGATTTGCAAGTTGTGCACTGGGAGGTGATTTGGTCAGAAATTTTATGGATGCCAGGGTAAAACCAATTGTCTTTTAGTTCTTTAGCTATCCCCCGTTTGCACATATGTCCCATTTGGTGGGAGATAAGTGCAAGCCAAAAAGTCAAAAGAAAATGAGCTACTGGAAGTCCATTTGGTCCAATGTATAATCCATCTGATAATTGTGTGGCACCCTTTTGTATCCAATTGTCTTTTTCAGATTGTGGGGCATTTGCCTGATAGTTAATAACATCAGTCAGGGATAAAGGCAGGTTTAAAAATTGGGTGGAAAACGGATAAGGGGGTATATAGTGAGCTGCATGTTTAGCAGCTCTGTCAGCCCTGTCATTCCCTAAAGATATGACATCGGTCTCCTTAGTATGGGCTGAAAAATGAACAATGGCAATTTTTGAAGGAAAGTGAATAACTTGTAATAAGGCTGTAATTAAGTGTCCATTAGCAATAGGAGTTCTTGCAGAGGTTAAGAATCTACGGGATTTCCAAATTGTGCCAACAACATGGCAGACTCCAAAAGCCTATTTGGAGTCTGTGTAAATAGTGGCAGTTTTTTCTTTTGTTAATGTGCAGGCCCTAGTAAGAGCTATGAGTTCAGCAGCTTGGGCTGATCTTATGGTGGGCCAAGAATAAGCTTCAAGAGTTTCATGTGGGGAAACTATGGCATAACCAGTTATTATGGTTCCCCGGGAATTTCGTTTACAGGAGCCGTCACAAAACAGAAGTAAGTCTGGATTGTCTAAAGGGATGTCTGAGAGATCCTCTCATGGCTTTGAGACCATTTCTATAGTTGCAAGGCAATCATGTGGAATGGAGTGGGGCTCTCCATCATCAGGAAGGGGCAGTAAAGTAGCTGGATTTAAAGTGTTGCAACGATGTAAGATGATGGAAGGGTTAGTTAAAAGAGCCTGCTCATAGGTGGTCTGTCGCCGTGTAGAGACGTGTTGTGTCCTATGAACTTGCAAAATAGCTGACACAGAATGTGGGACATAGAGGTGAATGGGAGAGCCTAATGTAAGAGTACTGGCCTTATCAATCAGGGTGGCAGCTGCAGCCACCGCACGTAAGCATGGGGGCATGCCTGATGCCACAGGGTCTAGTTGGCATGAGAAATATGCTATAGGACGTATTTGAGAGGCAAAAGATTGCCCTAGAATGCCTGTAGCAATTTCATTATTTTCATGACAGTATAGATGAAAAGGCTTGTCAAAATTAGGTAAGCCAAGAGCTGGAGGCATGGACAAAGATATTTTTAAGGCCTCTAAGGAGTTTAATGCCTCTGAGGGCCAGGAAATAGGCTCTGGGGTGATATCTGGGAGAAGAGAATACAGAGGTTTAGCAAGGGCTGCAAAATTAGGAATCCATTGGCAGCAGTAACCAGCAGCTCCTAGAAATTTACGTAGCTGTTTCTTTGTTTTGGGGAGATGGATGGATAAAATTGACTCAAGGCGTTTGGGCGTTAGCTTTTGAATGCCTTGAGATATCTCATGCCCTAAGTAGGTAACAGTCATTTGCACCCACTGAAGTTTAAACCTGGAGGCTTTATGGCCTCGTTCAGCTAGGGCTTTCAGGAGAATGAGCGAATCTGTAAGAGCCCCCTGCTTAGTTGGATTACAGAGTAAAAGGTCATCAACATATTGAACAAGAGTGGAGCTTTGAGTAAAGACTACAGAATCCAAGTCAGCTTTAAGGACCTGGGAAAATATTGAGGGGGACTCACAATATCCCTGAGGTATTCGAGTCCATGTAAATTGTCTCCCTTTAAATGTAAATGTGAAAAGAAATTGTGAGTCAGGGTGTAATGGGATTGAAAAGAAAGCTGAGCAGAGGTCAACTACTGTAAAGCAGGCTGCATCAGCAGGTATTGAGGTCAAGATGACAGCTGGATTAGGGACCACAGGATGCCGAGGAATTACAAAAGAGTTTATGGCTCTGAGGTCTTGTACAAATCTATAGATTTGGTTCCCGTCTGAGTCAAATTTGCCTTCCTTTTTTACTGGCAAGATTGGAGTGTTACAGGGCAAGGAAGTAAAAGCTAGTACACCCTGTTGCAAAAGGGAGTCTATTATGGGTTGAATTCCTCGCTCGGCATCTCTGGAGAGCGGGTATTGGGCTACTGATGGAAATGGTTTATTTTTTTTCCAAGTAACGTGCACGGGCTCAGCACTAAGCAACAATCGTACCTCATTTGCATGTGTAGCCCAAAGACTGGTTGGGACATTCTTTAAAGACTCATCTTCCTCAGAAGGATTTAAATCAGGACAAGTTTCCATCATGGAAAGTAGGAGACTTGGGGCTTGGTCAGAAGGCAAGGAGATAAAAACACCTTTTTCATTACAATTTATAGTGGCATTGAATTTACATAACAAATCTCAGCCAAAGAGGTTTGCTGGTGAACAGTCAGAAACTAAAAAAGCATGATGAGTGTTAAGGGGGCCTAAATATATTGGAGTGGGCTTAGATATGGGCAGTGAAATAGGCTGTCTAGAGACTCAAACAGCTTGATAGAATCAGAGGTAACAGGTAGAGATAAATCCTTTGAACGGATAGTAGAGAATGTCGCACCAGTGTCAATTAAGAAATCCAGTTTTCGAACCTCTATTTTAAGTTTAACTGTAGGCTCAGGAGTGCGACTAAGGATCGGCTGACCCCATCATTTGAGGAAGAAATGCCCCTCAGGTAGAGAAAAATGAGACTTTTGGTGGTGCTGGGGTCAAGCGGGAACATTTTTTAAACTGTCAGCGGAAGAGAGAGAATCTCCCTCTGCCCTTTCCCTTAAGGTTCTTCTGGCTGGCCAAATAATCAACAAGACAGGTTAGCAGGAGAAAATAATACCAAGTTTAATAACATGTATACATGGGAGAAAGCAGGGACACTGCGTTTCTCAACACAATAGCAGAAATTCTCGTCTTAAATATAATTTTCAGCCAATGACAAAGGAGGATTTTGGGGGTGGGGGGAGTCAGTTACAGGAGATTACCACTAAAGCACAGTAAACAAGAGTAAGGTTTATTATGTAGCTCAAGGCCTCACCTTCTACATTGATAAGTCACTTGAAATGAGCTCATCCCCCTCTCTTCTCCAAACAGAGAGGGAGATACCTTTACAAATGGAGATTTCCCTTGTAAATGTAAATGATTGTCTGGCAACTCTTCGCAGGGTCATCCAGAGAATGTGGCCAGAGAGACAGAACTTCTGATAAGAGGGGCTTGTTGGTGCCTTTCCTATTGTAACATTTACCCTACATTATCTTTACAGCCATCATGATAGATCTGTTCCAGGAAGGAGCCACTATGTCAAATTCTTTAGGAAGTTAGTGGGGGAAGTCAAATGTCCCTAGAAAAAACAACCAAGGTAAAGAGATAGATTTCAGGGTGGCCAAATCCCGATCTCCCACAAAACTTTCCCTTCTCTTAAGAGCGGCACACGCCCTTTTCCAATGCCTTGGTTTCTTGCAATACCTATAATTGTCTGAAGGCAAATAGGGAGACCTCTGAGTGGGCTTTAGTTTACTTTCAGGGTTGAATTTTTGCTTTTCAAAAGATTCAATTTGCAAAGCAAGAAGAGTTGTCTTTAATTATTTTTATTTTTTTTGCTTTCTTTCTGACAATTTTCAAAGAATTGTGTAGCAGCCTCCATTATTACACTTAATGGTTGCCCTGCCCAAACAACCACACTGTTTTGAATTTGTTTCTTTATATCAGGAAGAAAATTTCCAACTAAAGCAGAAATTAGGAGATTCTTATGCTCTGGAGCTTCTAGATTCAATGCAGTGTGCCTTTGGAAAGTCTGAGTAAACCGTTCAACAAAAGCTTTATGTTGTTCCCCCTCGTTCTGAGTGCATAATTCAATTTTTGACCGATTAACTTTAGGAGGAAACGCCTCTAGAATCGCTCCTATTAAACCTTGAATATCAGCCTGTAGCTGTGCCACTTCCTGGTCATCTGCAGGAGGGTCTGGGAGAGGGTCTGGCCATGTATTTCCTCTATGAGGGGGGTTTTTGCTAGGGGGTCGTCTGGCCTGTCTGATAACTACAGTGTAGTCATGGGATGGAAGAACGCCCCTTAGCAGCCAGTCAAGGTCTCGGTGGGTGGGGCTATGAATAGCCACTAATCTTTCTAATTCTTCTCTAAATTTAGTAGGGTCTTCTGGCAATGGAGGCAGGAGAGTTTCATAATTTAAAAGATCAGCTGCTGTCCAGGGGACATGAATTCTCTGCAGCGGAGGTCCAGGATACATCCTCAGTGGATACTGCATAGGAATGTCTGAAGCTGACAGACCCTGATTACAGAGCCCTGGAAAGTAGGAGGAGTTGTAAGACACAGCAAAACGAACCTTCTTGCCCTTCCTGGGTGTTTCTACTAAATTTATTTCTTGGTTTATAACATTTACACAAGTAACCTATATGCCCCTTGCTTGGAGGTCAGGCCTAAGCGCCCCCTGTAAATATTCAACAGTGAGAGAAGATAAAACAGGCAGCTGGATGAACTGCGGAGAAGTTGGAGTCCTGGGACCTAAGGGAACTGGCTGAGGAGGTGACTGAGGAGATAAGACTTGAAGGGGAGGATTTGGGCCAGGGACCCAGAAATCCAAAAGATATTCTTGGGAGTCAGGGACAGGGAGTTGGGGATATAAGGGAGTGTAGGAGCGAGGAGACAGGGAATTTTCAGTAAATTTGACTTTCAATCTTTGCTCTAACTCCGACTTTTGTTCTTTTATATTATAAAGATATTCCCTAAGGCTAGTCATAATACTATTCTGGGTTTTCTTTTCAATTTGATCTACCCATAAATACCAATAAGGCAGCTGCTTGGGATGAGTCAAATATCCATAGAAAGAAAAAGGGCTGGGTTTTCCAAAGATGTAACAAGAATGATCAAGTCTCGATTCACACCTAGATATCCTGCTCCTGTTCTCCATGAATTGCAAAATTGAAGTTAATTATCTCGTTCATTTTGTCTAAATCTATTGGGTCACTTTGGCACTGAGCCCCTAAGCTGGTCCACAGCCTGCTTCAGCAGACACCAAACTCTCTCTCAAGTGCCTGCATTCGTGTGCTGAGTAGGTATTGTATTTATTTAGATCGTATTCAACAAAAGATCTTCACGGATTCACTCAAGTACTTAAGCATCTACTATGTGCCCAAAGGTCTTGAAATGTTGGGGGTCTGCAAGGAAGACAGATATGCCTAAACAGATAAATTACACTACTGAAATCATTTGAATGAAAGAGATGTGAATAAACTGCCGTGGGACTCCAGGCAAAGAACCCCCATGGGTTGACCTACAACTAAGAGATACAGCTCTGTCCTGGGGCTCTGAGGAGAAAAACAGCCACCATGGGGGGTGGACAGGCTCTGTACCATCTAAGGAAAGGAAAAGGAAGGGAGAGAAGATAAAGAGAAAACAAGAGAAACGGAAAGGTTTTCTTCTTCTGAGTGTTTCTGCCACCCACTTTTGGAGCACACTGCTTGCTGATGTCCTTTCCGGCCAGTCTTATCCTTCAGCCGGCTTCAGGAGACTTCACCAATTCGATTGTAAGGAGCTGGGCTCCTCCGTGCAGGCAATGCCAACTCCGGAGGGAGCCAGGAGGGGAGCCAAAGATTCACAGGACTCTGCAGCCCTTCTGCAGCTCACTGGTGTGGAGGGGCACCGAGGCTTCACCTTGGCCTCTGTCTCCAAGTTCACACAAAGGAGGGTCGGTTCCTTCCTCGCTAGATGAGCGTGGAGAGAAACCTCCTTCACAGAAGGGATTATGGAATAATTAAAGTCAGAGCCTTGAACAAGGCAAAGGGTTAGCACCATGAATCTGAAGTGACTGGACATGTGAATTAGTAACCAGTAGGACGAGGAGCTGAAGACAAAAAAAGGAAAAAGGCAAGAAACCAGTTCTCGATTTTCTAAGATGGAAATGCAAGTCTTTCTTCTTCCAAAAGAAAAAAGTCATTGAACCCTTTCCTTGAAAATAAAACTGAAAGGGGCCACATGTTGCAAAGAAGGGTTTTAACCGTGATGTCACTACACAATCATGTGTAGCCATCAGTTGTTAAGTGCACTGCAAATAGTTCACACCTTAACAATTATGTTACCAAAGTTCGCAGTTGAGAAATATAGACACACACACATATACATATATATACATGTAAGAAAAGAGTAGAGTGTGTGCCAATTGCTCACTGTACTATTGACAATATCACTCTTACAACTGAAAGCATGACTAGGAGAGAGAAGGTGGTGTGACCCTAGATTGCTAGAGTCACAGCAAGAAAAGTTAAGAAAGTGCCATCAGGTCATTTGGACAAAAGAATGCTATATGGCTGTTGGGTTTATAAGAGATCCATTGGAGAAAAACAAGTCACTACATTAAATTATTTTCTACTTACCTGCATCACCCTCTCCAAGAACACATATTCTAAAATGAGACAAGTTATTACATTAAAAATGACCGGCTCTGGCATTTGGAAAACTACACCAAATAATGAAGTAAAAACTGGGTTACAAACATCCTGGTATCAACTCCAACTACCGTCTTTTACCAAACTAAAACTCTAATGATCACTAATTCACTTGCAATCTAGTGCTCCTCCCATATACAAAATCAACAACTTCCAATGTGTCATAACTTTTTTAAAATTTCCCTAACATTTTAGAGGATAATGTAAATATGTCTCCTGGAAAAGTTGAGAAAGATGGAGACACTAGGAAAGGAAAAGACGAAAATACTCCCCTAATCAATGATGTAAAACACAAGGCATGAACAACTGTTAAAAGAATTCTCTATGACATTGATCAAGTCTACTATCTCTACGCCTGGCTCTTTCCTATCAGTCATTTGATACATAAACAAATAGAATAGTGTATTTCATGGGATCAATTCTTTTAGTGGCGTGCTTTCCCTTTGACCACTACATATGCTTTTATGTGTTTGCTTTATTTTCAGGCGGCGTCACATCAGAACACCCTCATCTCGGCAGATCTTTGCCTTAAGGAACCCTACCTCGGCCCTTGATCAACTGTACTCTGTGTTATGGTCAACTCAGAGCCCTACATGGATCAGTGTTTCCTACCGCCTCTCTCCCGTGCGTGGCTCATGTCAGGGAGTATAGTCCACCGAGTGAACAGTAAGCAGTCTTCCCAAAGCATCAGATATGAAAAGGAGGAGACGCGGGGTTGGGTGTGGGACCCCATTCCGTGCCTCAGTGCAGACAAGCTAGAGGTCAATGCATCCCTCCAGAGACTGGGAGAAAAACAGGAGGTTATGAGCACGAGGTTCCCTCTGCAGGCCTTGAAGCAGGGACCTGGAATCAAACTGCTGACACCGTGGATCGTGGTTGGTTTGACAGGGAACTCACGAGGAAGATAAGGACGTGAAATAATGAAAATCATAAGAACAGCAGCGAACACTTCTACTGAGCCAAGGACTGCACCCTGAATGTAAACTCTGTGCTGGAACATATCTTAACTCACATGACCCTGAAAGCATCCCGACGTAGTCAATGTTGTTCTTTGCACCATTTGCTAGATGAAGAGACTGGGTACAGTGGCTAGAAAACTCAGCCAGGTTACAAAGCGGATAAATGGCCGAGCCCAAGCTCAGTGCTCCTCTGTGATGCTCTTGGACTACAACTCCAAGTGAAGTCTCTAACGACTATCTCCGCTCGCACTGCCAACACCATCGTCCTCCGTGGAGTGGATGGAGGCAGGCGTGGGCAGGGCAGGGAGCCGGGTGTGGCAGGCCGCCAGATCTAAGGTCTGGCACACAGGTTGCCAGGTGGCTCCCTCCTCTGAGGGGGCCCAGCACACGCCCCAGGGGACTTGGCGGCAGGCCCCAGGGCCCTTTCCCCCGGATCTTGTCCACTTGAAAGGGGCCTGGCCCAGGTGGCCGGTTGGGCTGGTTGGCCAGCCTCCTTTGGACAAAGCAGGCGAGCCCAGCCAGCCTTCCAGTCGCCCCCGGCGTGGCACCAGCGCCCTCAGGCCGAGGGCCTCACGCGTGCCCTCCAACGCGGATTTCTCCTCAGAGCCGTGGCCTGGGCACTAGGAAGGCCAGGCCCTCCCGACTCCAGAGATGATGCTGGGACCCGTCGCCGGAAGGGCCTGCCCGTGTGGCAGCGGCTCCCCAAGCCGGCGGCCTGCTGGGGCCTCACTCACTGCTTGGCCATAAGCCTGTCTCGGCCCTTCGGATTCCACAGAGCCTTTCCTCCACCTGGCTGGAGTCGACAAGTGCGGGCGTGGGGTGAGGCCGTGGTTTTGCCTTTCCAGGAAGAAATGAGGCCCGGGCAAAAGCAGCTGGCCGAGGCAGAGCCTTGACCTGGCACCCCAGTCGGCCTTTGGCCACCAGGTCCAGACCACCGCTTCCAAAGAAGGGAAGCGGCCGGCCAGCTGATTGCAAGTGGGGGATGGGAGGGAGACAACAGCTGAAGCCAAGTCCAGCAGGGCGTTGGCGTTCCTTCTTCAGCTGGGACTGGCCTGGCCTGGCGGGCGGGCGGGGCCTTCACTGAGGACCCCCGAGGCCCGCCCTAGGCCCCGGCGGTGGCGGGTGGCGCATGCGCCCTTGGCCTCAGGGGTTGAACCCAAGCCCACAGGGCACTCAAAGCAGCCGGAGAAAGAAGGGGCCAGGGGAGAGGAAGGCAGGTAGGCGAGGCGGGCAGGGCTCGCCCACCTCTTCTCCTCAGGTCCCCGAGAGAGAAAGAGAGAGAGAGAGAGAGAGAGAGTGAGAGACAGACAGACAGACAGGCAGGGAAAGAGTGAGAGATCCCTGACCTCTGAGTATCTGCATCCACCACTGCTGCCAACTCACAGGCCATCCCACTTCCCCTCCTCCATCCCCATCCCCAGGCGCGGCCCCCCGGGGCCAGCCACACCACGGAGAGGCCCCTTCATGGTCACCTCCGTGCTGTCCCTTCCGGGCCTGACCCCACTGCAGGGGAACCGGTTCAGACAATCCAATCGTCTACATGTCCCTCTCCATGACAATTGTCTTCTCCAGTCTCACATGCCCAAACCGCACCCCCAACATCCTCCTTTGTCTGCAGCTGGAGATAGGAGGAGAATCTCTGCCATTGTGTTGAGAGACTCAGTTTCGCGGGTTTCTCCCCTGTACACGTGTTCTGAAGCTGGGTATTATTTTCTCCAGCGAACCTGTCTTGTGAAGGATTTGGCCAGCCATAAGAAGCTTCAGGGAAGAGGCGGAGGGGCTTCTCTCTCCGCCCCCGACAGCCCTGAGCTGGGTCAGTGCCTCAGACCTGGCCAGGGGCAGCCCATCCCCCGGCGCCCTCTCCCGGGGCATCCCAGGAAAGCTTCACAGCCAGCCCCACCCCACTCGCCACTGCCAGGACCATCGGCCTCCCTCGGGAGGACGGGGCAGGACAGGGAACCGGGTGTGGGAGGCCGCCAGATCTCAGCTCTGGCACACAGGCTGCCAGGCTGCCTGGTCCTCTGAGGGGGCCCAGCACACGCCCCAGGAAACTTGGCGGCAGGCCCCGGGGCTCTCTCCTCTGGAACTCGTCCACTTGAAAGGGGCCTGGCCCAGGTGGCTGGTTCGACCGGTTGGAAAGAAATCTTTTTCTTCTCTGAGAGACTGTTGCTTGTCATCTCCTGGACATGAGATGACAGACCATTGTTCCCATTTCCCTTTCTACTTGAAACCTGATGGATACATTGCCCACTGCCTTTAGAGACTGCAGGTCTTTCTGAAACTCTTTTCAGTGCGCTGGCTCACTTCAGCATCATTTCATTGTTCCATCCGAAATTCCTTTCAGTTGGATCTATTTTCCTTTCTAATCCTTTTGTATACCTAGATATTTAAAAGCTGCTCAAATCTGTAGTGGAGAAAAGTTGGGTTACAACTCTTTCAGACAGCATGTAAACCCACATTTTAGGGTTTCTACACAAAACGTCTCTGCCATGTTTCTAGCAGCTCTCCTTCCATATATTTTCCTCCAGGACTTCCTGTGACAAAATTGCCTTTCTAAAAGCCAGTCCTCCGTTCACTCTCTTGGCCAGTCACGTTTCCATAGAAAGAAAAAGGACTGGATTTTCCAAAGATGCAACAAGAATGATCAAGTCCCGATTCACACCTAGATATCCTGCTCCTGTTCTCCATGAATTGCAAAATTGAAGTTAAGTATCTCGTTCATTTTGTCTAAATCTATTGGGTCACTTTGGCACTGAGCCCCTAAGCTGGTCCACAGCCTGCTTCAGCAGACACCAAACTCTCTCTCAAGTGCCTGCATTCGTGTGCTGAGTAGGTATTGTATTTATTTAGATCGTATTCAACAAAAGATCTTCACGGATTCACTCAAGTACTTAAGCATCTACTATGTGCCCAAAGGTCTTGAAATGTTGGGGGTCTGCAAGGAAGACAGATATGCCTAAACAGATAAATTACACTACTGAAATCATTTGAATGAAAGAGATGTGAATAAACTGCCGTGGGACTCCAGGCAAAGAACCCCCATGGGTTGACCTACAACTAAGAGATACAGCTCTGTCCTGGGGCTCTGAGGAGAAAAACAGCCACCGTGGGGGGTGGACAGGCTCTGTACCATCTAAGGAAAGGAAAAGGAAGGGAGAGAAGATAAAGAGAAAACAAGAGAAACGGAAAGGTTTTCTTCTTCTGAGTGTTTCTGCCACCCACTTTTGGAGCACACTGCTTGCTGATGTCCTTTCCGGCCAGTCTTATCCTTCAGCCGGCTTCAGGAGACTTCACCAATTCGATTGTAAGGAGCTGGGCTCCTCCGTGCAGGCAATGCCAACTCCGGAGGGAGCCAGGAGGGGAGCCAAAGATTCACAGGACTCTGCAGCCCTTCTGCAGCTCACTGGTGTGGAGGGGCACCGAGGCTTCACCTTGGCCTCTGTCTCCAAGTTCACATAAAGGAGGGTCGGTTCCTTCCTCGCTAGATGAGCGTGGAGAGAAACCTCCTTCACAGAAGGGATTATGGAATAATTAAAGTCAGAGCCTTGAACAAGGCAAAGGGTTAGCACCATGAATCTGAAGTGACTGGACATGTGAATTAGTAACCAGTAGGACGAGGAGCTGAAGACAAAAAAAGAAAAAAGGCAAGAAACCAGTTCTCGATTTTCTAAGATGGAAATGCAAGTCTTTCTTCTTCCAAAAGAAAAAAGTCATTGAACCCTTTCCTTGAAAATAAAACTGAAAGGGGCCACATGTTGCAAAGAAGGGTTTTAACCGTGATGTCACTACACAATCATGTGTAGCCATCAGTTGTTAAGTGCACTGCAAATAGTTCACACCTTAACAATTATGTTACCAAAGTTCGCAGTTGAGAAATATAGACACACACACATATACATATATATACATGTAAGAAAAGAGTAGAGTGTGTGCCAATTGCTCACTGTACTATTGACAATATCACTCTTACAACTGAAAGCATGACTAGGAGAGAGAAGGTGGTGTGACCCTAGATTGCTAGAGTCACAGCAAGAAAAGTTAAGAAAGTGCCATCAGGTCATTTGGACAAAAGAATGCTATATGGCTGTTGGGTTTATAAGAGATCCATTGGAGAAAAACAAGTCACTACATTAAATTATTTTCTACTTACCTGCATCACCCTCTCCAAGAACACATATTCTAAAATGAGACAAGTTATTACATTAAAAATGACCGGCTCTGGCATTTGGAAAACTACACCAAATAATGAAGTAAAAACTGGGTTACAAACATCCTGGTATCAACTCCAACTACCGTCTTTTACCAAACTAAAACTCTAATGATCACTAATTCACTTGCAATCTAGTGCTCCTCCCATATACAAAATCAACAACTTCCAATGTGTCATAACTTTTTTAAAATTTCCCTAACATTTTAGAGGATAATGTAAATATGTCTCCTGGAAAAGTTGAGAAAGATGGAGACACTAGGAAAGGAAAAGACGAAAATACTCCCCTAATCAATGATGTAAAACACAAGGCATGAACAACTGTTAAAAGAATTCTCTATGACATTGATCAAGTCTACTATCTCTACGCCTGGCTCTTTCCTATCAGTCATTTGATACATAAACAAATAGAATAGTGTATTTCATGGGATCAATTCTTTTAGTGGCGTGCTTTCCCTTTGACCACTACATATGCTTTTATGTGTTTGCTTTATTTTCAGGCGGCGTCACATCAGAACACCCTCATCTCGGCAGATCTTTGCCTTAAGGAACCCTACCTCGGCCCTTGATCAACTGTACTCTGTGTTATGGTCAACTCAGAGCCCTACATGGATCAGTGTTTCCTACCGCCTCTCTCCCGTGCGTGGCTCATGTCAGGGAGTATAGTCCACCGAGTGAACAGTAAGCAGTCTTCCCAAAGCATCAGATATGAAAAGGAGGAGACGCGGGGTTGGGTGTGGGACCCCATTCCGTGCCTCAGTGCAGACAAGCTAGAGGTCAATGCATCCCTCCAGAGACTGGGAGAAAAACAGGAGGTTATGAGCACGAGGTTCCCTCTGCAGGCCTTGAAGCAGGGACCTGGAATCAAACTGCTGACACCGTGGATCGTGGTTGGTTTGACAGGGAACTCACGAGGAAGATAAGGACGTGAAATAATGAAAATCATAAGAACAGCAGCGAACACTTCTACTGAGCCAAGGACTGCACCCTGAATGTAAACTCTGTGCTGGAACATATCTTAACTCACATGACCCTGAAAGCATCCCGACGTAGTCAATGTTGTTCTTTGCACCATTTGCTAGATGAAGAGACTGGGTACAGTGGCTAGAAAACTCAGCCAGGTTACAAAGCGGATAAATGGCCGAGCCCAAGCTCAGTGCTCCTCTGTGATGCTCTTGGACTACAACTCCAAGTGAAGTCTCTAACGACTATCTCCGCTCGCACTGCCAACACCATCGTCCTCCGTGGAGTGGATGGAGGCAGGCGTGGGCAGGGCAGGGAGCCGGGTGTGGCAGGCCGCCAGATCTAAGGTCTGGCACACAGGTTGCCAGGTGGCTCCCTCCTCTGAGGGGGCCCAGCACACGCCCCAGGGGACTTGGCGGCAGGCCCCAGGGCCCTTTCCCCCGGATCTTGTCCACTTGAAAGGGGCCTGGCCCAGGTGGCCGGTTGGGCTGGTTGGCCAGCCTCCTTTGGACAAAGCAGGCGAGCCCAGCCAGCCTTCCAGTCGCCCCCGGCGTGGCACCAGCGCCCTCAGGCCGAGGGCCTCACGCGTGCCCTCCAACGCGGATTTCTCCTCAGAGCCGTGGCCTGGGCACTAGGAAGGCCAGGCCCTCCCGACTCCAGAGATGATGCTGGGACCCGTCGCCGGAAGGGCCTGCCCGTGTGGCAGCGGCTCCCCAAGCCGGCGGCCTGCTGGGGCCTCACTCACTGCTTGGCCATAAGCCTGTCTCGGCCCTTCGGATTCCACAGAGCCTTTCCTCCACCTGGCTGGAGTCGACAAGTGCGGGCGTGGGGTGAGGCCGTGGTTTTGCCTTTCCAGGAAGAAATGAGGCCCGGGCAAAAGCAGCTGGCCGAGGCAGAGCCTTGACCTGGCACCCCAGTCGGCCTTTGGCCACCAGGTCCAGACCACCGCTTCCAAAGAAGGGAAGCGGCCGGCCAGCTGATTGCAAGTGGGGGATGGGAGGGAGACAACAGCTGAAGCCAAGTCCAGCAGGGCGTTGGCGTTCCTTCTTCAGCTGGGACTGGCCTGGCCTGGCGGGCGGGCGGGGCCTTCACTGAGGACCCCCGAGGCCCGCCCTAGGCCCCGGCGGTGGCGGGTGGCGCATGCGCCCTTGGCCTCAGGGGTTGAACCCAAGCCCACAGGGCACTCAAAGCAGCCGGAGAAAGAAGGGGCCAGGGGAGAGGAAGGCAGGTAGGCGAGGCGGGCAGGGCTCGCCCACCTCTTCTCCTCAGGTCCCCGAGAGAGAAAGAGAGAGAGAGAGAGAGAGAGAGTGAGAGACAGACAGACAGACAGGCAGGGAAAGAGTGAGAGATCCCTGACCTCTGAGTATCTGCATCCACCACTGCTGCCAACTCACAGGCCATCCCACTTCCCCTCCTCCATCCCCATCCCCAGGCGCGGCCCCCCGGGGCCAGCCACACCACGGAGAGGCCCCTTCATGGTCACCTCCGTGCTGTCCCTTCCGGGCCTGACCCCACTGCAGGGGAACCGGTTCAGACAATCCAATCGTCTACATGTCCCTCTCCATGACAATTGTCTTCTCCAGTCTCACATGCCCAAACCGCACCCCCAACATCCTCCTTTGTCTGCAGCTGGAGATAGGAGGAGAATCTCTGCCATTGTGTTGAGAGACTCAGTTTCGCGGGTTTCTCCCCTGTACACGTGTTCTGAAGCTGGGTATTATTTTCTCCAGCGAACCTGTCTTGTGAAGGATTTGGCCAGCCATAAGAAGCTTCAGGGAAGAGGCGGAGGGGCTTCTCTCTCCGCCCCCGACAGCCCTGAGCTGGGTCAGTGCCTCAGACCTGGCCAGGGGCAGCCCATCCCCCGGCGCCCTCTCCCGGGGCATCCCAGGAAAGCTTCACAGCCAGCCCCACCCCACTCGCCACTGCCAGGACCATCGGCCTCCCTCGGGAGGACGGGGCAGGACAGGGAACCGGGTGTGGGAGGCCGCCAGATCTCAGCTCTGGCACACAGGCTGCCAGGCTGCCTGGTCCTCTGAGGGGGCCCAGCACACGCCCCAGGAAACTTGGCGGCAGGCCCCGGGGCTCTCTCCTCTGGAACTCGTCCACTTGAAAGGGGCCTGGCCCAGGTGGCTGGTTCGACCGGTTGGAAAGAAATCTTTTTCTTCTCTGAGAGACTGTTGCTTGTCATCTCCTGGACATGAGATGACAGACCATTGTTCCCATTTCCCTTTCTACTTGAAACCTGATGGATACATTGCCCACTGCCTTTAGAGACTGCAGGTCTTTCTGAAACTCTTTTCAGTGCGCTGGCTCACTTCAGCATCATTTCATTGTTCCATCCGAAATTCCTTTCAGTTGGATCTATTTTCCTTTCTAATCCTTTTGTATACCTAGATATTTAAAAGCTGCTCAAATCTGTAGTGGAGAAAAGTTGGGTTACAACTCTTTCAGACAGCATGTAAACCCACATTTTAGGGTTTCTACACAAAACGTCTCTGCCATGTTTCTAGCAGCTCTCCTTCCATATATTTTCCTCCAGGACTTCCTGTGACAAAATTGCCTTTCTAAAAGCCAGTCCTCCGTTCACTCTCTTGGCCAGTCACGTTTCCATAGAAAGAAAAAGGACTGGATTTTCCAAAGATGCAACAAGAATGATCAAGTCCCGATTCACACCTAGATATCCTGCTCCTGTTCTCCATGAATTGCAAAATTGAAGTTAAGTATCTCGTTCATTTTGTCTAAATCTATTGGGTCACTTTGGCACTGAGCCCCTAAGCTGGTCCACAGCCTGCTTCAGCAGACACCAAACTCTCTCTCAAGTGCCTGCATTCGTGTGCTGAGTAGGTATTGTATTTATTTAGATCGTATTCAACAAAAGATCTTCACGGATTCACTCAAGTACTTAAGCATCTACTATGTGCCCAAAGGTCTTGAAATGTTGGGGGTCTGCAAGGAAGACAGATATGCCTAAACAGATAAATTACACTACTGAAATCATTTGAATGAAAGAGATGTGAATAAACTGCCGTGGGACTCCAGGCAAAGAACCCCCATGGGTTGACCTACAACTAAGAGATACAGCTCTGTCCTGGGGCTCTGAGGAGAAAAACAGCCACCATGGGGGGTGGACAGGCTCTGTACCATCTAAGGAAAGGAAAAGGAAGGGAGAGAAGATAAAGAGAAAACAAGAGAAACGGAAAGGTTTTCTTCTTCTGAGTGTTTCTGCCACCCACTTTTGGAGCACACTGCTTGCTGATGTCCTTTCCGGCCAGTCTTATCCTTCAGCCGGCTTCAGGAGACTTCACCAATTCGATTGTAAGGAGCTGGGCTCCTCCGTGCAGGCAATGCCAACTCCGGAGGGAGCCAGGAGGGGAGCCAAAGATTCACAGGACTCTGCAGCCCTTCTGCAGCTCACTGGTGTGGAGGGGCACCGAGGCTTCACCTTGGCCTCTGTCTCCAAGTTCACATAAAGGAGGGTCGGTTCCTTCCTCGCTAGATGAGCGTGGAGAGAAACCTCCTTCACAGAAGGGATTATGGAATAATTAAAGTCAGAGCCTTGAACAAGGCAAAGGGTTAGCACCATGAATCTGAAGTGACTGGACATGTGAATTAGTAACCAGTAGGACGAGGAGCTGAAGACAAAAAAAGAAAAAAGGCAAGAAACCAGTTCTCGATTTTCTAAGATGGAAATGCAAGTCTTTCTTCTTCCAAAAGAAAAAAGTCATTGAACCCTTTCCTTGAAAATAAAACTGAAAGGGGCCACATGTTGCAAAGAAGGGTTTTAACCGTGATGTCACTACACAATCATGTGTAGCCATCAGTTGTTAAGTGCACTGCAAATAGTTCACACCTTAACAATTATGTTACCAAAGTTCGCAGTTGAGAAATATAGACACACACACATATACATATATATACATGTAAGAAAAGAGTAGAGTGTGTGCCAATTGCTCACTGTACTATTGACAATATCACTCTTACAACTGAAAGCATGACTAGGAGAGAGAAGGTGGTGTGACCCTAGATTGCTAGAGTCACAGCAAGAAAAGTTAAGAAAGTGCCATCAGGTCATTTGGACAAAAGAATGCTATATGGCTGTTGGGTTTATAAGAGATCCATTGGAGAAAAACAAGTCACTACATTAAATTATTTTCTACTTACCTGCATCACCCTCTCCAAGAACACATATTCTAAAATGAGACAAGTTATTACATTAAAAATGACCGGCTCTGGCATTTGGAAAACTACACCAAATAATGAAGTAAAAACTGGGTTACAAACATCCTGGTATCAACTCCAACTACCGTCTTTTACCAAACTAAAACTCTAATGATCACTAATTCACTTGCAATCTAGTGCTCCTCCCATATACAAAATCAACAACTTCCAATGTGTCATAACTTTTTTAAAATTTCCCTAACATTTTAGAGGATAATGTAAATATGTCTCCTGGAAAAGTTGAGAAAGATGGAGACACTAGGAAAGGAAAAGACGAAAATACTCCCCTAATCAATGATGTAAAACACAAGGCATGAACAACTGTTAAAAGAATTCTCTATGACATTGATCAAGTCTACTATCTCTACGCCTGGCTCTTTCCTATCAGTCATTTGATACATAAACAAATAGAATAGTGTATTTCATGGGATCAATTCTTTTAGTGGCGTGCTTTCCCTTTGACCACTACATATGCTTTTATGTGTTTGCTTTATTTTCAGGCGGCGTCACATCAGAACACCCTCATCTCGGCAGATCTTTGCCTTAAGGAACCCTACCTCGGCCCTTGATCAACTGTACTCTGTGTTATGGTCAACTCAGAGCCCTACATGGATCAGTGTTTCCTACCGCCTCTCTCCCGTGCGTGGCTCATGTCAGGGAGTATAGTCCACCGAGTGAACAGTAAGCAGTCTTCCCAAAGCATCAGATATGAAAAGGAGGAGACGCGGGGTTGGGTGTGGGACCCCATTCCGTGCCTCAGTGCAGACAAGCTAGAGGTCAATGCATCCCTCCAGAGACTGGGAGAAAAACAGGAGGTTATGAGCACGAGGTTCCCTCTGCAGGCCTTGAAGCAGGGACCTGGAATCAAACTGCTGACACCGTGGATCGTGGTTGGTTTGACAGGGAACTCACGAGGAAGATAAGGACGTGAAATAATGAAAATCATAAGAACAGCAGCGAACACTTCTACTGAGCCAAGGACTGCACCCTGAATGTAAACTCTGTGCTGGAACATATCTTAACTCACATGACCCTGAAAGCATCCCGACGTAGTCAATGTTGTTCTTTGCACCATTTGCTAGATGAAGAGACTGGGTACAGTGGCTAGAAAACTCAGCCAGGTTACAAAGCGGATAAATGGCCGAGCCCAAGCTCAGTGCTCCTCTGTGATGCTCTTGGACTACAACTCCAAGTGAAGTCTCTAACGACTATCTCCGCTCGCACTGCCAACACCATCGTCCTCCGTGGAGTGGATGGAGGCAGGCGTGGGCAGGGCAGGGAGCCGGGTGTGGCAGGCCGCCAGATCTAAGGTCTGGCACACAGGTTGCCAGGTGGCTCCCTCCTCTGAGGGGGCCCAGCACACGCCCCAGGGGACTTGGCGGCAGGCCCCAGGGCCCTTTCCCCCGGATCTTGTCCACTTGAAAGGGGCCTGGCCCAGGTGGCCGGTTGGGCTGGTTGGCCAGCCTCCTTTGGACAAAGCAGGCGAGCCCAGCCAGCCTTCCAGTCGCCCCCGGCGTGGCACCAGCGCCCTCAGGCCGAGGGCCTCACGCGTGCCCTCCAACGCGGATTTCTCCTCAGAGCCGTGGCCTGGGCACTAGGAAGGCCAGGCCCTCCCGACTCCAGAGATGATGCTGGGACCCGTCGCCGGAAGGGCCTGCCCGTGTGGCAGCGGCTCCCCAAGCCGGCGGCCTGCTGGGGCCTCACTCACTGCTTGGCCATAAGCCTGTCTCGGCCCTTCGGATTCCACAGAGCCTTTCCTCCACCTGGCTGGAGTCGACAAGTGCGGGCGTGGGGTGAGGCCGTGGTTTTGCCTTTCCAGGAAGAAATGAGGCCCGGGCAAAAGCAGCTGGCCGAGGCAGAGCCTTGACCTGGCACCCCAGTCGGCCTTTGGCCACCAGGTCCAGACCACCGCTTCCAAAGAAGGGAAGCGGCCGGCCAGCTGATTGCAAGTGGGGGATGGGAGGGAGACAACAGCTGAAGCCAAGTCCAGCAGGGCGTTGGCGTTCCTTCTTCAGCTGGGACTGGCCTGGCCTGGCGGGCGGGCGGGGCCTTCACTGAGGACCCCCGAGGCCCGCCCTAGGCCCCGGCGGTGGCGGGTGGCGCATGCGCCCTTGGCCTCAGGGGTTGAACCCAAGCCCACAGGGCACTCAAAGCAGCCGGAGAAAGAAGGGGCCAGGGGAGAGGAAGGCAGGTAGGCGAGGCGGGCAGGGCTCGCCCACCTCTTCTCCTCAGGTCCCCGAGAGAGAAAGAGAGAGAGAGAGAGAGAGAGAGTGAGAGACAGACAGACAGACAGGCAGGGAAAGAGTGAGAGATCCCTGACCTCTGAGTATCTGCATCCACCACTGCTGCCAACTCACAGGCCATCCCACTTCCCCCCCTCCATCCCCATCCCCAGGCGCGGCCCCCCGGGGCCAGCCACACCACGGAGAGGCCCCTTCATGGTCACCTCCGTGCTGTCCCTTCCGGGCCTGACCCCACTGCAGGGGAACCGGTTCAGACAATCCAATCGTCTACATGTCCCTCTCCATGACAATTGTCTTCTCCAGTCTCACATGCCCAAACCGCACCCCCAACATCCTCCTTTGTCTGCAGCTGGAGATAGGAGGAGAATCTCTGCCATTGTGTTGAGAGACTCAGTTTCGCGGGTTTCTCCCCTGTACACGTGTTCTGAAGCTGGGTATTATTTTCTCCAGCGAACCTGTCTTGTGAAGGATTTGGCCAGCCATAAGAAGCTTCAGGGAAGAGGCGGAGGGGCTTCTCTCTCCGCCCCCGACAGCCCTGAGCTGGGTCAGTGCCTCAGACCTGGCCAGGGGCAGCCCATCCCCCGGCGCCCTCTCCCGGGGCATCCCAGGAAAGCTTCACAGCCAGCCCCACCCCACTCGCCACTGCCAGGACCATCGGCCTCCCTCGGGAGGACGGGGCAGGACAGGGAACCGGGTGTGGGAGGCCGCCAGATCTCAGCTCTGGCACACAGGCTGCCAGGCTGCCTGGTCCTCTGAGGGGGCCCAGCACACGCCCCAGGAAACTTGGCGGCAGGCCCCGGGGCTCTCTCCTCTGGAACTCGTCCACTTGAAAGGGGCCTGGCCCAGGTGGCTGGTTCGACCGGTTGGAAAGAAATCTTTTTCTTCTCTGAGAGACTGTTGCTTGTCATCTCCTGGACATGAGATGACAGACCATTGTTCCCATTTCCCTTTCTACTTGAAACCTGATGGATACATTGCCCACTGCCTTTAGAGACTGCAGGTCTTTCTGAAACTCTTTTCAGTGCGCTGGCTCACTTCAGCATCATTTCATTGTTCCATCCGAAATTCCTTTCAGTTGGATCTATTTTCCTTTCTAATCCTTTTGTATACCTAGATATTTAAAAGCTGCTCAAATCTGTAGTGGAGAAAAGTTGGGTTACAACTCTTTCAGACAGCATGTAAACCCACATTTTAGGGTTTCTACACAAAACGTCTCTGCCATGTTTCTAGCAGCTCTCCTTCCATATATTTTCCTCCAGGACTTCCTGTGACAAAATTGCCTTTCTAAAAGCCAGTCCTCCGTTCACTCTCTTGGCCAGTCACGTTTCCATAGAAAGAAAAAGGACTGGATTTTCCAAAGATGCAACAAGAATGATCAAGTCCCGATTCACACCTAGATATCCTGCTCCTGTTCTCCATGAATTGCAAAATTGAAGTTAAGTATCTCGTTCATTTTGTCTAAATCTATTGGGTCACTTTGGCACTGAGCCCCTAAGCTGGTCCACAGCCTGCTTCAGCAGACACCAAACTCTCTCTCAAGTGCCTGCATTCGTGTGCTGAGTAGGTATTGTATTTATTTAGATCGTATTCAACAAAAGATCTTCACGGATTCACTCAAGTACTTAAGCATCTACTATGTGCCCAAAGGTCTTGAAATGTTGGGGGTCTGCAAGGAAGACAGATATGCCTAAACAGATAAATTACACTACTGAAATCATTTGAATGAAAGAGATGTGAATAAACTGCCGTGGGACTCCAGGCAAAGAACCCCCATGGGTTGACCTACAACTAAGAGATACAGCTCTGTCCTGGGGCTCTGAGGAGAAAAACAGCCACCATGGGGGGTGGACAGGCTCTGTACCATCTAAGGAAAGGAAAAGGAAGGGAGAGAAGATAAAGAGAAAACAAGAGAAACGGAAAGGTTTTCTTCTTCTGAGTGTTTCTGCCACCCACTTTTGGAGCACACTGCTTGCTGATGTCCTTTCCGGCCAGTCTTATCCTTCAGCCGGCTTCAGGAGACTTCACCAATTCGATTGTAAGGAGCTGGGCTCCTCCGTGCAGGCAATGCCAACTCCGGAGGGAGCCAGGAGGGGAGCCAAAGATTCACAGGACTCTGCAGCCCTTCTGCAGCTCACTGGTGTGGAGGGGCACCGAGGCTTCACCTTGGCCTCTGTCTCCAAGTTCACATAAAGGAGGGTCGGTTCCTTCCTCGCTAGATGAGCGTGGAGAGAAACCTCCTTCACAGAAGGGATTATGGAATAATTAAAGTCAGAGCCTTGAACAAGGCAAAGGGTTAGCACCATGAATCTGAAGTGACTGGACATGTGAATTAGTAACCAGTAGGACGAGGAGCTGAAGACAAAAAAAGAAAAAAGGCAAGAAACCAGTTCTCGATTTTCTAAGATGGAAATGCAAGTCTTTCTTCTTCCAAAAGAAAAAAGTCATTGAACCCTTTCCTTGAAAATAAAACTGAAAGGGGCCACATGTTGCAAAGAAGGGTTTTAACCGTGATGTCACTACACAATCATGTGTAGCCATCAGTTGTTAAGTGCACTGCAAATAGTTCACACCTTAACAATTATGTTACCAAAGTTCGCAGTTGAGAAATATAGACACACACACATATACATATATATACATGTAAGAAAAGAGTAGAGTGTGTGCCAATTGCTCACTGTACTATTGACAATATCACTCTTACAACTGAAAGCATGACTAGGAGAGAGAAGGTGGTGTGACCCTAGATTGCTAGAGTCACAGCAAGAAAAGTTAAGAAAGTGCCATCAGGTCATTTGGACAAAAGAATGCTATATGGCTGTTGGGTTTATAAGAGATCCATTGGAGAAAAACAAGTCACTACATTAAATTATTTTCTACTTACCTGCATCACCCTCTCCAAGAACACATATTCTAAAATGAGACAAGTTATTACATTAAAAATGACCGGCTCTGGCATTTGGAAAACTACACCAAATAATGAAGTAAAAACTGGGTTACAAACATCCTGGTATCAACTCCAACTACCGTCTTTTACCAAACTAAAACTCTAATGATCACTAATTCACTTGCAATCTAGTGCTCCTCCCATATACAAAATCAACAACTTCCAATGTGTCATAACTTTTTTAAAATTTCCCTAACATTTTAGAGGATAATGTAAATATGTCTCCTGGAAAAGTTGAGAAAGATGGAGACACTAGGAAAGGAAAAGACGAAAATACTCCCCTAATCAATGATGTAAAACACAAGGCATGAACAACTGTTAAAAGAATTCTCTATGACATTGATCAAGTCTACTATCTCTACGCCTGGCTCTTTCCTATCAGTCATTTGATACATAAACAAATAGAATAGTGTATTTCATGGGATCAATTCTTTTAGTGGCGTGCTTTCCCTTTGACCACTACATATGCTTTTATGTGTTTGCTTTATTTTCAGGCGGCGTCACATCAGAACACCCTCATCTCGGCAGATCTTTGCCTTAAGGAACCCTACCTCGGCCCTTGATCAACTGTACTCTGTGTTATGGTCAACTCAGAGCCCTACATGGATCAGTGTTTCCTACCGCCTCTCTCCCGTGCGTGGCTCATGTCAGGGAGTATAGTCCACCGAGTGAACAGTAAGCAGTCTTCCCAAAGCATCAGATATGAAAAGGAGGAGACGCGGGGTTGGGTGTGGGACCCCATTCCGTGCCTCAGTGCAGACAAGCTAGAGGTCAATGCATCCCTCCAGAGACTGGGAGAAAAACAGGAGGTTATGAGCACGAGGTTCCCTCTGCAGGCCTTGAAGCAGGGACCTGGAATCAAACTGCTGACACCGTGGATCGTGGTTGGTTTGACAGGGAACTCACGAGGAAGATAAGGACGTGAAATAATGAAAATCATAAGAACAGCAGCGAACACTTCTACTGAGCCAAGGACTGCACCCTGAATGTAAACTCTGTGCTGGAACATATCTTAACTCACATGACCCTGAAAGCATCCCGACGTAGTCAATGTTGTTCTTTGCACCATTTGCTAGATGAAGAGACTGGGTACAGTGGCTAGAAAACTCAGCCAGGTTACAAAGCGGATAAATGGCCGAGCCCAAGCTCAGTGCTCCTCTGTGATGCTCTTGGACTACAACTCCAAGTGAAGTCTCTAACGACTATCTCCGCTCGCACTGCCAACACCATCGTCCTCCGTGGAGTGGATGGAGGCAGGCGTGGGCAGGGCAGGGAGCCGGGTGTGGCAGGCCGCCAGATCTAAGGTCTGGCACACAGGTTGCCAGGTGGCTCCCTCCTCTGAGGGGGCCCAGCACACGCCCCAGGGGACTTGGCGGCAGGCCCCAGGGCCCTTTCCCCCGGATCTTGTCCACTTGAAAGGGGCCTGGCCCAGGTGGCCGGTTGGGCTGGTTGGCCAGCCTCCTTTGGACAAAGCAGGCGAGCCCAGCCAGCCTTCCAGTCGCCCCCGGCGTGGCACCAGCGCCCTCAGGCCGAGGGCCTCACGCGTGCCCTCCAACGCGGATTTCTCCTCAGAGCCGTGGCCTGGGCACTAGGAAGGCCAGGCCCTCCCGACTCCAGAGATGATGCTGGGACCCGTCGCCGGAAGGGCCTGCCCGTGTGGCAGCGGCTCCCCAAGCCGGCGGCCTGCTGGGGCCTCACTCACTGCTTGGCCATAAGCCTGTCTCGGCCCTTCGGATTCCACAGAGCCTTTCCTCCACCTGGCTGGAGTCGACAAGTGCGGGCGTGGGGTGAGGCCGTGGTTTTGCCTTTCCAGGAAGAAATGAGGCCCGGGCAAAAGCAGCTGGCCGAGGCAGAGCCTTGACCTGGCACCCCAGTCGGCCTTTGGCCACCAGGTCCAGACCACCGCTTCCAAAGAAGGGAAGCGGCCGGCCAGCTGATTGCAAGTGGGGGATGGGAGGGAGACAACAGCTGAAGCCAAGTCCAGCAGGGCGTTGGCGTTCCTTCTTCAGCTGGGACTGGCCTGGCCTGGCGGGCGGGCGGGGCCTTCACTGAGGACCCCCGAGGCCCGCCCTAGGCCCCGGCGGTGGCGGGTGGCGCATGCGCCCTTGGCCTCAGGGGTTGAACCCAAGCCCACAGGGCACTCAAAGCAGCCGGAGAAAGAAGGGGCCAGGGGAGAGGAAGGCAGGTAGGCGAGGCGGGCAGGGCTCGCCCACCTCTTCTCCTCAGGTCCCCGAGAGAGAAAGAGAGAGAGAGAGAGAGAGAGAATGAGAGACAGACAGACAGACAGGCAGGGAAAGAGTGAGAGATCCCTGACCTCTGAGTATCTGCATCCACCACTGCTGCCAACTCACAGGCCATCCCACTTCCCCCCCTCCATCCCCATCCCCAGGCGCGGCCCCCCGGGGCCAGCCACACCACGGAGAGGCCCCTTCATGGTCACCTCCGTGCTGTCCCTTCCGGGCCTGACCCCACTGCAGGGGAACCGGTTCAGACAATCCAATCGTCTACATGTCCCTCTCCATGACAATTGTCTTCTCCAGTCTCACATGCCCAAACCGCACCCCCAACATCCTCCTTTGTCTGCAGCTGGAGATAGGAGGAGAATCTCTGCCATTGTGTTGAGAGACTCAGTTTCGCGGGTTTCTCCCCTGTACACGTGTTCTGAAGCTGGGTATTATTTTCTCCAGCGAACCTGTCTTGTGAAGGATTTGGCCAGCCATAAGAAGCTTCAGGGAAGAGGCGGAGGGGCTTCTCTCTCCGCCCCCGACAGCCCTGAGCTGGGTCAGTGCCTCAGACCTGGCCAGGGGCAGCCCATCCCCCGGCGCCCTCTCCCGGGGCATCCCAGGAAAGCTTCACAGCCAGCCCCACCCCACTCGCCACTGCCAGGACCATCGGCCTCCCTCGGGAGGACGGGGCAGGACAGGGAACCGGGTGTGGGAGGCCGCCAGATCTCAGCTCTGGCACACAGGCTGCCAGGCTGCCTGGTCCTCTGAGGGGGCCCAGCACACGCCCCAGGAAACTTGGCGGCAGGCCCCGGGGCTCTCTCCTCTGGAACTCGTCCACTTGAAAGGGGCCTGGCCCAGGTGGCTGGTTCGACCGGTTGGAAAGAAATCTTTTTCTTCTCTGAGAGACTGTTGCTTGTCATCTCCTGGACATGAGATGACAGACCATTGTTCCCATTTCCCTTTCTACTTGAAACCTGATGGATACATTGCCCACTGCCTTTAGAGACTGCAGGTCTTTCTGAAACTCTTTTCAGTGCGCTGGCTCACTTCAGCATCATTTCATTGTTCCATCCGAAATTCCTTTCAGTTGGATCTATTTTCCTTTCTAATCCTTTTGTATACCTAGATATTTAAAAGCTGCTCAAATCTGTAGTGGAGAAAAGTTGGGTTACAACTCTTTCAGACAGCATGTAAACCCACATTTTAGGGTTTCTACACAAAACGTCTCTGCCATGTTTCTAGCAGCTCTCCTTCCATATATTTTCCTCCAGGACTTCCTGTGACAAAATTGCCTTTCTAAAAGCCAGTCCTCCGTTCACTCTCTTGGCCAGTCACGTTTCCATAGAAAGAAAAAGGACTGGATTTTCCAAAGATGCAACAAGAATGATCAAGTCCCGATTCACACCTAGATATCCTGCTCCTGTTCTCCATGAATTGCAAAATTGAAGTTAAGTATCTCGTTCATTTTGTCTAAATCTATTGGGTCACTTTGGCACTGAGCCCCTAAGCTGGTCCACAGCCTGCTTCAGCAGACACCAAACTCTCTCTCAAGTGCCTGCATTCGTGTGCTGAGTAGGTATTGTATTTATTTAGATCGTATTCAACAAAAGATCTTCACGGATTCACTCAAGTACTTAAGCATCTACTATGTGCCCAAAGGTCTTGAAATGTTGGGGGTCTGCAAGGAAGACAGATATGCCTAAACAGATAAATTACACTACTGAAATCATTTGAATGAAAGAGATGTGAATAAACTGCCGTGGGACTCCAGGCAAAGAACCCCCATGGGTTGACCTACAACTAAGAGATACAGCTCTGTCCTGGGGCTCTGAGGAGAAAAACAGCCACCATGGGGGGTGGACAGGCTCTGTACCATCTAAGGAAAGGAAAAGGAAGGGAGAGAAGATAAAGAGAAAACAAGAGAAACGGAAAGGTTTTCTTCTTCTGAGTGTTTCTGCCACCCACTTTTGGAGCACACTGCTTGCTGATGTCCTTTCCGGCCAGTCTTATCCTTCAGCCGGCTTCAGGAGACTTCACCAATTCGATTGTAAGGAGCTGGGCTCCTCCGTGCAGGCAATGCCAACTCCGGAGGGAGCCAGGAGGGGAGCCAAAGATTCACAGGACTCTGCAGCCCTTCTGCAGCTCACTGGTGTGGAGGGGCACCGAGGCTTCACCTTGGCCTCTGTCTCCAAGTTCACACAAAGGAGGGTCGGTTCCTTCCTCGCTAGATGAGCGTGGAGAGAAACCTCCTTCACAGAAGGGATTATGGAATAATTAAAGTCAGAGCCTTGAACAAGGCAAAGGGTTAGCACCATGAATCTGAAGTGACTGGACATGTGAATTAGTAACCAGTAGGACGAGGAGCTGAAGACAAAAAAAGAAAAAAGGCAAGAAACCAGTTCTCGATTTTCTAAGATGGAAATGCAAGTCTTTCTTCTTCCAAAAGAAAAAAGTCATTGAACCCTTTCCTTGAAAATAAAACTGAAAGGGGCCACATGTTGCAAAGAAGGGTTTTAACCGTGATGTCACTACACAATCATGTGTAGCCATCAGTTGTTAAGTGCACTGCAAATAGTTCACACCTTAACAATTATGTTACCAAAGTTCGCAGTTGAGAAATATAGACACACACACATATACATATATATACATGTAAGAAAAGAGTAGAGTGTGTGCCAATTGCTCACTGTACTATTGACAATATCACTCTTACAACTGAAAGCATGACTAGGAGAGAGAAGGTGGTGTGACCCTAGATTGCTAGAGTCACAGCAAGAAAAGTTAAGAAAGTGCCATCAGGTCATTTGGACAAAAGAATGCTATATGGCTGTTGGGTTTATAAGAGATCCATTGGAGAAAAACAAGTCACTACATTAAATTATTTTCTACTTACCTGCATCACCCTCTCCAAGAACACATATTCTAAAATAGTTATTACATTAAAAATGACCGGCTCTGGCATTTGGAAAACTACACCAAATAATGAAGTAAAAACTGGGTTACAAACATCCTGGTATCAACTCCAACTACCGTCTTTTACCAAACTAAAACTCTAATGATCACTAATTCACTTGCAATCTAGTGCTCCTCCCATATACAAAATCAACAACTTCCAATGTGTCATAACTTTTTTAAAATTTCCCTAACATTTTAGAGGATAATGTAAATATGTCTCCTGGAAAAGTTGAGAAAGATGGAGACACTAGGAAAGGAAAAGACGAAAATACTCCCCTAATCAATGATGTAAAACACAAGGCATGAACAACTGTTAAAAGAATTCTCTATGACATTGATCAAGTCTACTATCTCTACGCCTGGCTCTTTCCTATCAGTCATTTGATACATAAACAAATAGAATAGTGTATTTCATGGGATCAATTCTTTTAGTGGCGTGCTTTCCCTTTGACCACTACATATGCTTTTATGTGTTTGCTTTATTTTCAGGCGGCGTCACATCAGAACACCCTCATCTCGGCAGATCTTTGCCTTAAGGAACCCTACCTCGGCCCTTGATCAACTGTACTCTGTGTTATGGTCAACTCAGAGCCCTACATGGATCAGTGTTTCCTACCGCCTCTCTCCCGTGCGTGGCTCATGTCAGGGAGTATAGTCCACCGAGTGAACAGTAAGCAGTCTTCCCAAAGCATCAGATATGAAAAGGAGGAGACGCGGGGTTGGGTGTGGGACCCCATTCCGTGCCTCAGTGCAGACAAGCTAGAGGTCAATGCATCCCTCCAGAGACTGGGAGAAAAACAGGAGGTTATGAGCACGAGGTTCCCTCTGCAGGCCTTGAAGCAGGGACCTGGAATCAAACTGCTGACACCGTGGATCGTGGTTGGTTTGACAGGGAACTCACGAGGAAGATAAGGACGTGAAATAATGAAAATCATAAGAACAGCAGCGAACACTTCTACTGAGCCAAGGACTGCACCCTGAATGTAAACTCTGTGCTGGAACATATCTTAACTCACATGACCCTGAAAGCATCCCGACGTAGTCAATGTTGTTCTTTGCACCATTTGCTAGATGAAGAGACTGGGTACAGTGGCTAGAAAACTCAGCCAGGTTACAAAGCGGATAAATGGCCGAGCCCAAGCTCAGTGCTCCTCTGTGATGCTCTTGGACTACAACTCCAAGTGAAGTCTCTAACGACTATCTCCGCTCGCACTGCCAACACCATCGTCCTCCGTGGAGTGGATGGAGGCAGGCGTGGGCAGGGCAGGGAGCCGGGTGTGGCAGGCCGCCAGATCTAAGGTCTGGCACACAGGTTGCCAGGTGGCTCCCTCCTCTGAGGGGGCCCAGCACACGCCCCAGGGGACTTGGCGGCAGGCCCCAGGGCCCTTTCCCCCGGATCTTGTCCACTTGAAAGGGGCCTGGCCCAGGTGGCCGGTTGGGCTGGTTGGCCAGCCTCCTTTGGACAAAGCAGGCGAGCCCAGCCAGCCTTCCAGTCGCCCCCGGCGTGGCACCAGCGCCCTCAGGCCGAGGGCCTCACGCGTGCCCTCCAACGCGGATTTCTCCTCAGAGCCGTGGCCTGGGCACTAGGAAGGCCAGGCCCTCCCGACTCCAGAGATGATGCTGGGACCCGTCGCCGGAAGGGCCTGCCCGTGTGGCAGCGGCTCCCCAAGCCGGCGGCCTGCTGGGGCCTCACTCACTGCTTGGCCATAAGCCTGTCTCGGCCCTTCGGATTCCACAGAGCCTTTCCTCCACCTGGCTGGAGTCGACAAGTGCGGGCGTGGGGTGAGGCCGTGGTTTTGCCTTTCCAGGAAGAAATGAGGCCCGGGCAAAAGCAGCTGGCCGAGGCAGAGCCTTGACCTGGCACCCCAGTCGGCCTTTGGCCACCAGGTCCAGACCACCGCTTCCAAAGAAGGGAAGCGGCCGGCCAGCTGATTGCAAGTGGGGGATGGGAGGGAGACAACAGCTGAAGCCAAGTCCAGCAGGGCGTTGGCGTTCCTTCTTCAGCTGGGACTGGCCTGGCCTGGCGGGCGGGCGGGGCCTTCACTGAGGACCCCCGAGGCCCGCCCTAGGCCCCGGCGGTGGCGGGTGGCGCATGCGCCCTTGGCCTCAGGGGTTGAACCCAAGCCCACAGGGCACTCAAAGCAGCCGGAGAAAGAAGGGGCCAGGGGAGAGGAAGGCAGGTAGGCGAGGCGGGCAGGGCTCGCCCACCTCTCTCTCCTCAGGTCCCCGAGAGAGAAAGAGAGAGAGAGAGAGAGAGAGAGTGAGAGACAGACAGACAGACAGGCAGGGAAAGAGTGAGAGATCCCTGACCTCTGAGTATCTGCATCCACCACTGCTGCCAACTCACAGGCCATCCCACTTCCCCCCCCTCCATCCCCATCCCCAGGCGCGGCCCCCCGGGGCCAGCCACACCACGGAGAGGCCCCTTCATGGTCACCTCCGTGCTGTCCCTTCCGGGCCTGACCCCACTGCAGGGGAACCGGTTCAGACAATCCAATCGTCTACATGTCCCTCTCCATGACAATTGTCTTCTCCAGTCTCACATGCCCAAACCGCCACCCCCAACATCCTCCTTTGTCTGCAGCTGGAGATAGGAGGAGAATCTCTGCCATTGTGTTGAGAGACTCAGTTTCGCGGGTTTCTCCCCCTGTACACGTGTTCTGAAGCTGGGTATTATTTTCTCCAGCGAACCTGTCTTGTGAAGGATTTGGCCAGCCATAAGAAGCTTCAGGGAAGAGGCGGAGGGGCTTCTCTCTCCGCCCCCCGACAGCCCTGAGCTGGGTCAGTGCCTCAGACCTGGCCAGGGGCAGCCCATCCCCCGGCGCCCCTCTCCCGGGGCATCCCAGGAAAGCTTCACAGCCAGCCCCACCCCACTCGCCACTGCCAGGACCATCGGCCTCCCTCGGGAGGACGGGAGGACGGGGCAGGACAGGGAACCGGGTGTGGGAGGCCGCCAGATCTCAGCTCTGGCACACAGGCTGCCAGGCTGCCTGGTCCTCTGAGGGGGCCCAGCACACGCCCCAGGAAACTTGGCGGCAGGCCCCGGGGCTCTCTCCTCTGGAACTCGTCCACTTGAAAGGGGCCTGGCACCAGGTGGCTGGTTCGACCGGCTTGGAAAGAAATCTTTTTCTTCTCTGAGAGACTGTTGCTTGTCATCTCCTGGACATGAGATGACAGACCATTGTTCCCATTTCCCTTTCTACTTGAAACCTGATGGATACATTGCCCACTGCCTTTAGAGACTGCAGGTCTTTCTGAAACTCTTTTCAGTGCGCTGGCTCACTTCAGCATCATTTCATTGTTCCATCCGAAATTCCTTTCAGTTGGATCTATTTTCCTTTCTAATCCTTTTGTATACCTAGATATATAAAAGCTGCTCAAATCTGTAGTGGAGAAAAGTTGGGTTACAACTCTTTCAGACAGCATGTAAACCCACATTTTAGGGTTTCTACACAAAACGTCTCTGCCATGTTTCTAGCAGCTCTCCTTCCATATATTTTCCTCCAGGACTTCCTGTGACAAAATTGCCTTTCTAAAGCCAGTCCTCCGTTCACTCTCTTGGCCAGTCACGTTTCCATAGAAAGAAAAAGGACTGGATTTTCCAAAGATGCAACAAGAATGATCAAGTCCCGATTCACACCTAGATATCCTGCTCCTGTTCTCCATGAATTGCAAAAATTGAAGTTAAGTATCTCGTTCATTTTGTCTAAATCTATTGGGTCACTTTGGCACTGAGCCCCTAAGCTGGTCCACAGCCTGCTTCAGCAGACACCAAACTCTCTCTCAAGTGCCTGCATTCGTGTGCTGAGGTAGGTATTGTATTTATTTAGATCGTATTCAACAAAAGATCTTCACGGATTCACTCAAGTACTTAAGCATCTACTATGTGCCCAAAGGTCTTGAAATGTTGGGGGTCTGCAAGGAAGACAGATATGCCTAAACAGATAAATTACACTACTGAAAATCATTTGAATGAAAGAGATGTGAATAAACTGCCGTGGGACTCCAGGCAAAGAACCCCCATGGGTTGACCTACAACTAAGAGATACAGCTCTGTCCTGGGGCTCTGAGGAGAAAAACAGCCACCATGGGGGGTGGACAGGCTCTGTACCATCTAAGGAAAGGAAAAGGAAGGGAGAGAAGATAAAGAGAAAACAAGAGAAACGGAAAGGTTTTCTTCTTCTGAGTGTTTCTGCCACCCACTTTTGGAGCACACTGCTTGCTGATGTCCTTTCCGGCCAGTCTTATCCTTCAGCCGGCTTCAGGAGACTTCACCAATTCGATTGTAAGGAGCTGGGCTCCTCCGTGCAGGCAATGCCAACTCCGGAGGGAGCCAGGAGGGGAGCCAAAGATTCACAGGACTCTGCAGCCCTTCTGCAGCTCACTGGTGTGGAGGGGCACCGAGGCTTCACCTTGGCCTCTGTCTCCAAGTTCACACAAAGGAGGGTCGGTTCCTTCCTCGCTAGATGAGCGTGGAGAGAAACCTCCTTCACAGAAGGGATTATGGAATAATTTAAAGTCAGAGCCTTGAACAAGGCAAAGGGTTAGCACCATGAATCTGAAGTGACTGGACATGTGAATTAGTAACCAGTAGGACGAGGAGCTGAAGACAAAAAAAGAAAAAAGGCAAGAAACCAGTTCTCGATTTTCTAAGATGGAAATGCAAGTCTTTCTTCTTCCAAAAGAAAAAAGTCATTGAACCCTTTCCTTGAAAATAAAACTGAAAGGGGCCACATGTTGCAAAGAAGGGTTTTAACCGTGATGTCACTACACAATCATGTGTAGCCATCAGTTGTTAAGTGCACTGCAAATAGTTCACACCTTAACAATTATGTTACCAAAGTTCGCAGTTGAGAAATATAGACACACACACATATACATATATTATACATGTAAGAAAAGAGTAGAGTGTGTGCCAATTGCTCACTGTACTATTGACAATATCACTCTTACAACTGAAAGCATGACTAGGAGAGAGAAGGTGGTGTGACCCTAGATTGCTAGAGTCACAGCAAGAAAAGTTAAGAAAGTGCCATCAGGTCATTTGGACAAAAGAATGCTATATGGCTGTTGGGTTTATAAGAGATCCATTGGAGAAAAACAAGTCACTACATTAAATTATTTTCTACTTACCTGCATCACCCTCTCCAAGAACACATATTCTAAAATGAGACAAGTTATTACATTAAAAATGACCGGCTCTGGCATTTGGAAAACTACACCAAATAATGAAGTAAAAACTGGGTTACAAACATCCTGGTATCAACTCCAACTACCGTCTTTTACCAAACTAAAACTCTAATGATCACTAATTCACTTGCAATCTAGTGCTCCTCCCATATACAAAATCAACAACTTCCAATGTGTCATAACTTTTTTAAAATTTCCCTAACATTTTAGAGGATAATGTAAATATGTCTCCTGGAAAAGTTGAGAAAGATGGAGACACTAGGAAAGGAAAAGACGAAAATACTCCCCTAATCAATGATGTAAAACACAAGGCATGAACAACTGTTAAAAGAATTCTCTATGACATTGATCAAGTCTACTATCTCTACGCCTGGCTCTTTCCTATCAGTCATTTGATACATAAACAAATAGAATAGTGTATTTCATGGGATCAATTCTTTTAGTGGCGTGCTTTCCCTTTGACCACTACATATGCTTTTATGTGTTTGCTTTATTTTCAGGCGGCGTCACATCAGAACACCCTCATCTCGGCAGATCTTTGCCTTAAGGAACCCTACCTCGGCCCTTGATCAACTGTACTCTGTGTTATGGTCAACTCAGAGCCCTACATGGATCAGTGTTTCCTACCGCCTCTCTCCCGTGCGTGGCTCATGTCAGGGAGTATAGTCCACCGAGTGAACAGTAAGCAGTCTTCCCAAAGCATCAGATATGAAAAGGAGGAGACGCGGGGTTGGGTGTGGGACCCCATTCCGTGCCTCAGTGCAGACAAGCTAGAGGTCAATGCATCCCTCCAGAGACTGGGAGAAAAACAGGAGGTTATGAGCACGAGGTTCCCTCTGCAGGCCTTGAAGCAGGGACCTGGAATCAAACTGCTGACACCGTGGATCGTGGTTGGTTTGACAGGGAACTCACGAGGAAGATAAGGACGTGAAATAATGAAAATCATAAGAACAGCAGCGAACACTTCTACTGAGCCAAGGACTGCACCCTGAATGTAAACTCTGTGCTGGAACATATCTTAACTCACATGACCCTGAAAGCATCCCGACGTAGTCAATGTTGTTCTTTGCACCATTTGCTAGATGAAGAGACTGGGTACAGTGGCTAGAAAACTCAGCCAGGTTACAAAGCGGATAAATGGCCGAGCCCAAGCTCAGTGCTCCTCTGTGATGCTCTTGGACTACAACTCCAAGTGAAGTCTCTAACGACTATCTCCGCTCGCACTGCCAACACCATCGTCCTCCGTGGAGTGGATGGAGGCAGGCGTGGGCAGGGCAGGGAGCCGGGTGTGGCAGGCCGCCAGATCTAAGGTCTGGCACACAGGTTGCCAGGTGGCTCCCTCCTCTGAGGGGGCCCAGCACACGCCCCAGGGGACTTGGCGGCAGGCCCCAGGGCCCTTTCCCCCGGATCTTGTCCACTTGAAAGGGGCCTGGCCCAGGTGGCCGGTTGGGCTGGTTGGCCAGCCTCCTTTGGACAAAGCAGGCGAGCCCAGCCAGCCTTCCAGTCGCCCCCGGCGTGGCACCAGCGCCCTCAGGCCGAGGGCCTCACGCGTGCCCTCCAACGCGGATTTCTCCTCAGAGCCGTGGCCTGGGCACTAGGAAGGCCAGGCCCTCCCGACTCCAGAGATGATGCTGGGACCCGTCGCCGGAAGGGCCTGCCCGTGTGGCAGCGGCTCCCCAAGCCGGCGGCCTGCTGGGGCCTCACTCACTGCTTGGCCATAAGCCTGTCTCGGCCCTTCGGATTCCACAGAGCCTTTCCTCCACCTGGCTGGAGTCGACAAGTGCGGGCGTGGGGTGAGGCCGTGGTTTTGCCTTTCCAGGAAGAAATGAGGCCCGGGCAAAAGCAGCTGGCCGAGGCAGAGCCTTGACCTGGCACCCCAGTCGGCCTTTGGCCACCAGGTCCAGACCACCGCTTCCAAAGAAGGGAAGCGGCCGGCCAGCTGATTGCAAGTGGGGGATGGGAGGGAGACAACAGCTGAAGCCAAGTCCAGCAGGGCGTTGGCGTTCCTTCTTCAGCTGGGACTGGCCTGGCCTGGCGGGCGGGCGGGGCCTTCACTGAGGACCCCCGAGGCCCGCCCTAGGCCCCGGCGGTGGCGGGTGGCGCATGCGCCCTTGGCCTCAGGGGTTGAACCCAAGCCCACAGGGCACTCAAAGCAGCCGGAGAAAGAAGGGGCCAGGGGAGAGGAAGGCAGGTAGGCGAGGCGGGCAGGGCTCGCCCACCTCTTCTCCTCAGGTCCCCGAGAGAGAAAGAGAGAGAGAGAGAGAGAGAGAGTGAGAGACAGACAGACAGACAGGCAGGGAAAGAGTGAGAGATCCCTGACCTCTGAGTATCTGCATCCACCACTGCTGCCAACTCACAGGCCATCCCACTTCCCCCCCTCCATCCCCATCCCCAGGCGCGGCCCCCCGGGGCCAGCCACACCACGGAGAGGCCCCTTCATGGTCACCTCCGTGCTGTCCCTTCCGGGCCTGACCCCACTGCAGGGGAACCGGTTCAGACAATCCAATCGTCTACATGTCCCTCTCCATGACAATTGTCTTCTCCAGTCTCACATGCCCAAACCGCACCCCCAACATCCTCCTTTGTCTGCAGCTGGAGATAGGAGGAGAATCTCTGCCATTGTGTTGAGAGACTCAGTTTCGCGGGTTTCTCCCCTGTACACGTGTTCTGAAGCTGGGTATTATTTTCTCCAGCGAACCTGTCTTGTGAAGGATTTGGCCAGCCATAAGAAGCTTCAGGGAAGAGGCGGAGGGGCTTCTCTCTCCGCCCCCGACAGCCCTGAGCTGGGTCAGTGCCTCAGACCTGGCCAGGGGCAGCCCATCCCCCGGCGCCCTCTCCCGGGGCATCCCAGGAAAGCTTCACAGCCAGCCCCACCCCACTCGCCACTGCCAGGACCATCGGCCTCCCTCGGGAGGACGGGAGGACGGGGCAGGACAGGGAACCGGGTGTGGGAGGCCGCCAGATCTCAGCTCTGGCACACAGGCTGCCAGGCTGCCTGGTCCTCTGAGGGGGCCCAGCACACGCCCCAGGAAACTTGGCGGCAGGCCCCGGGGCTCTCTCCTCTGGAACTCGTCCACTTGAAAGGGGCCTGGCCCAGGTGGCTGGTTCGACCGGTTGGAAAGAAATCTTTTTCTTCTCTGAGAGACTGTTGCTTGTCATCTCCTGGACATGAGATGACAGACCATTGTTCCCATTTCCCTTTCTACTTGAAACCTGATGGATACATTGCCCACTGCCTTTAGAGACTGCAGGTCTTTCTGAAACTCTTTTCAGTGCGCTGGCTCACTTCAGCATCATTTCATTGTTCCATCCGAAATTCCTTTCAGTTGGATCTATTTTCCTTTCTAATCCTTTTGTATACCTAGATATTTAAAAGCTGCTCAAATCTGTAGTGGAGAAAAGTTGGGTTACAACTCTTTCAGACAGCATGTAAACCCACATTTTAGGGTTTCTACACAAAACGTCTCTGCCATGTTTCTAGCAGCTCTCCTTCCATATATTTTCCTCCAGGACTTCCTGTGACAAAATTGCCTTTCTAAAAGCCAGTCCTCCGTTCACTCTCTTGGCCAGTCACGTTTCCATAGAAAGAAAAAGGACTGGATTTTCCAAAGATGCAACAAGAATGATCAAGTCCCGATTCACACCTAGATATCCTGCTCCTGTTCTCCATGAATTGCAAAATTGAAGTTAAGTATCTCGTTCATTTTGTCGAAATCTATTGGGTCACTTTGGCACTGAGCCCCTAAGCTGGTCCACAGCCTGCTTCAGCAGACACCAAACTCTCTCTCAAGTGCCTGCATTCGTGTGCTGAGTAGGTATTGTATTTATTTAGATCGTATTCAACAAAAGATCTTCACGGATTCACTCAAGTACTTAAGCATCTACTATGTGCCCAAAGGTCTTGAAATGTTGGGGGTCTGCAAGGAAGACAGATATGCCTAAACAGATAAATTACACTACTGAAATCATTTGAATGAAAGAGATGTGAATAAACTGCCGTGGGACTCCAGGCAAAGAACCCCCATGGGTTGACCTACAACTAAGAGATACAGCTCTGTCCTGGGGCTCTGAGGAGAAAAACAGCCACCATGGGGGGTGGACAGGCTCTGTACCATCTAAGGAAAGGAAAAGGAAGGGAGAGAAGATAAAGAGAAAACAAGAGAAACGGAAAGGTTTTCTTCTTCTGAGTGTTTCTGCCACCCACTTTTGGAGCACACTGCTTGCTGATGTCCTTTCCGGCCAGTCTTATCCTTCAGCCGGCTTCAGGAGACTTCACCAATTCGATTGTAAGGAGCTGGGCTCCTCCGTGCAGGCAATGCCAACTCCGGAGGGAGCCAGGAGGGGAGCCAAAGATTCACAGGACTCTGCAGCCCTTCTGCAGCTCACTGGTGTGGAGGGGCACCGAGGCTTCACCTTGGCCTCTGTCTCCAAGTTCACACAAAGGAGGGTCGGTTCCTTCCTCGCTAGATGAGCGTGGAGAGAAACCTCCTTCACAGAAGGGATTATGGAATAATTAAAGTCAGAGCCTTGAACAAGGCAAAGGGTTAGCACCATGAATCTGAAGTGACTGGACATGTGAATTAGTAACCAGTAGGACGAGGAGCTGAAGACAAAAAAAGAAAAAAGGCAAGAAACCAGTTCTCGATTTTCTAAGATGGAAATGCAAGTCTTTCTTCTTCCAAAAGAAAAAAGTCATTGAACCCTTTCCTTGAAAATAAAACTGAAAGGGGCCACATGTTGCAAAGAAGGGTTTTAACCGTGATGTCACTACACAATCATGTGTAGCCATCAGTTGTTAAGTGCACTGCAAATAGTTCACACCTTAACAATTATGTTACCAAAGTTCGCAGTTGAGAAATATAGACACACACACATATACATATATATACATGTAAGAAAAGAGTAGAGTGTGTGCCAATTGCTCACTGTACTATTGACAATATCACTCTTACAACTGAAAGCATGACTAGGAGAGAGAAGGTGGTGTGACCCTAGATTGCTAGAGTCACAGCAAGAAAAGTTAAGAAAGTGCCATCAGGTCATTTGGACAAAAGAATGCTATATGGCTGTTGGGTTTATAAGAGATCCATTGGAGAAAAACAAGTCACTACATTAAATTATTTTCTACTTACCTGCATCACCCTCTCCAAGAACACATATTCTAAAATGAGACAAGTTATTACATTAAAAATGACCGGCTCTGGCATTTGGAAAACTACACCAAATAATGAAGTAAAAACTGGGTTACAAACATCCTGGTATCAACTCCAACTACCGTCTTTTACCAAACTAAAACTCTAATGATCACTAATTCACTTGCAATCTAGTGCTCCTCCCATATACAAAATCAACAACTTCCAATGTGTCATAACTTTTTTAAAATTTCCCTAACATTTTAGAGGATAATGTAAATATGTCTCCTGGAAAAGTTGAGAAAGATGGAGACACTAGGAAAGGAAAAGACGAAAATACTCCCCTAATCAATGATGTAAAACACAAGGCATGAACAACTGTTAAAAGAATTCTCTATGACATTGATCAAGTCTACTATCTCTACGCCTGGCTCTTTCCTATCAGTCATTTGATACATAAACAAATAGAATAGTGTATTTCATGGGATCAATTCTTTTAGTGGCGTGCTTTCCCTTTGACCACTACATATGCTTTTATGTGTTTGCTTTATTTTCAGGCGGCGTCACATCAGAACACCCTCATCTCGGCAGATCTTTGCCTTAAGGAACCCTACCTCGGCCCTTGATCAACTGTACTCTGTGTTATGGTCAACTCAGAGCCCTACATGGATCAGTGTTTCCTACCGCCTCTCTCCCGTGCGTGGCTCATGTCAGGGAGTATAGTCCACCGAGTGAACAGTAAGCAGTCTTCCCAAAGCATCAGATATGAAAAGGAGGAGACGCGGGGTTGGGTGTGGGACCCCATTCCGTGCCTCAGTGCAGACAAGCTAGAGGTCAATGCATCCCTCCAGAGACTGGGAGAAAAACAGGAGGTTATGAGCACGAGGTTCCCTCTGCAGGCCTTGAAGCAGGGACCTGGAATCAAACTGCTGACACCGTGGATCGTGGTTGGTTTGACAGGGAACTCACGAGGAAGATAAGGACGTGAAATAATGAAAATCATAAGAACAGCAGCGAACACTTCTACTGAGCCAAGGACTGCACCCTGAATGTAAACTCTGTGCTGGAACATATCTTAACTCACATGACCCTGAAAGCATCCCGACGTAGTCAATGTTGTTCTTTGCACCATTTGCTAGATGAAGAGACTGGGTACAGTGGCTAGAAAACTCAGCCAGGTTACAAAGCGGATAAATGGCCGAGCCCAAGCTCAGTGCTCCTCTGTGATGCTCTTGGACTACAACTCCAAGTGAAGTCTCTAACGACTATCTCCGCT
>NW_026691164.1:300000-388231 GCF_020826845.1 Diceros bicornis minor
GTGTCATAAGAAGGAAATACCATAGGGTAGGACGCAGGCATAGACCCTATAAGCCCAATGTCCGGGCCGGCCCCACAGACTGGTGAGTTTGCGGGTCTCACCAGACTGGCGTCTATTTAGACAAACTTTGCTGTGGGTTAATATGCACATGAAGTGAAGGCCATTGCCAAGGGCATCTTGGAAGCCAAAAAGGCCACAAATTTGGTGGGCACGGGTCGAGCGGTTAAGAGCCATTAGGGCAGTCGCCACTTTCAGGAAACTCCCGTGACAGGATAAGTTGGGTCACGGAATGGGGTAGATGACACAGGTCCCCCGTCAACTGCAAGAAAATGTCCATGCAATGACGAGGTACTCTGTAAAGCACACAGTCCCCAACCCCGTGACACCTCCCCACCTAGGTATTATTCTGGCTCCAGCAGACCTAAGGCGTGGCTAAAGCTGTCATTGTGCACATAAGAAAAAAACCGGAAGAGGTTTTTCCTTCTGTCTTGTTCTGTGTCCTGAGACAACTTGGCTTTGTGCCAAGTGAGACTATCCTCCTTGGTCTCCACCATATGGAAGGTGCATTTACTGGGGTGCCCCTTGGTGGCCAGTCGAGTAGACTGGGGTTCTGAACTGTCTCTTTGTCTGGCTGTGCCAAGCTCTCGGGGGAGTTTGTCATAAAGGGCCCAGTCCATAAGGGCTTTTGTCGTCTTAACCTTCGTTGCTTGTTAGTGCTGGAAAAATCCCATACCAGTATCACCTGCCCGGTGTCACAGATTAGCGTAGCGGGTCTGTGACTGGAGGCGTCCCACACTATTGTGGGAGACCGGAGACACCGTTTTCACTACACCATCCTTACCGCCTGTGCAACGAAGGTCTTTACTTTCTCTGAATATCTTTGGGAGTGAATTCTGTGGATCATGGGGGCTACATCATCTGCGCCCTCACCAGGGACGCCTCTTGCGTCCACGGTAAAGATTTATTCTAAGCGTGGAAAGTTACCTCTGGGTCTTTCTTAAAAAGTCTTATTGGATCGAGTCACTATTGGAATAAATATACAAATGAAGATCCTACTCGTCAATGGCCAGATGACGGATTCTTTGAATTGGGAAAACTTCTAAATTGGGGGAAAAAAATATGTTTTGAGAGCTCTCACACAATTGTTTAATTGGTACCTAAAAAAGGGCCAGAAAAAGGAAGGGAAAAATTTAAATAGCCTTAAGAGCTTGACTCAGGTTACAATTGAATTGAGAACATGTAAAAGTGTAAGTGTTGATAAGATTATAAAGGTTGGAATGTTTGAGCTAATTTTATATAAAGAGGTTACATCAACTTTGCCTGAGTATATTTTAAAATGTCTGACTGGGAATTCTTCCCTTGTCCAAAATCAGAAGACCCAGACCTATTAATAAAAATCTTAATGATAACTATGGTTAAAGGTATAAGAGGTGATGAAATTTACATGAAGTTTTGTACAAAAAACTGACGTTATTTCTATTACAGAACTGGTTAACAAAAACAGTAATTTAAATGATGGCTAATTTTATCTAATGTCTTATGAAGTCTTATAGACAATCTAAATAATTATTGGGAACAAGTAACTAAATAGTTGTGAAAAAGATGAATGTTGGGTGAACTTTAAACAATAATTATGTGTTATGGTGGTTACAGCTTCCAAACTCTTTTTTGTGACATAAAACTTTAGAGTTTTGCTAAATTTTGTGATAAAAATTCACTGAGTATTATCATTTCCAAATAAGATAAGATATTAGACATTGATTGCTAAACTTACGTTTGTCTACTTTTGGCTTTTCATTACAGGAAAACTAAAAGGTGTTTTGGGTCTATTGGTAAACGTGTGTTTTATTAAAAGATTGTACTATAAAGGAACATATTTCTAGAAGTTATGAAGTCTTTATAAATTTTCCAAGCTACAAGATCCTAATGTAAAAGAAAGTTTATAATTGTTTACTTAGTTTTTACTTACAAATTGGGGTTTCTAAGAGTTAAAATTTCTAATTAGTATATGTGATTGAAGCTACTAAATATTAAGAAAATTATGTCTGTGTCCAAGGAAAGTAAGATGTATAAAGAAGGAACAAAGAATGGAGATATTTTATTTGATTGATTAAGAAAGATAAATTTGTCTTCAAGTACTAGGAGGGAAAAGAAAGACATGGGACAAATTCTGAATGTAAAAAGAAAGTTATAGGTTTGTGGAAGAGGAATTCTAGAAAAGCAGTTTTTGTATGGTCAAGTTGGCTAAGATTGAAATGAATTTAATTAAGTAAATGAGTTTTAATATCAGAGGGAAGCTGGTACAAAATTATAATTTGGTCTTCTTTCTCTTAAAAGGATAATTTTCATGAACTTGATAAAGAAGTTATAAAAGATTTTTCTTTACCTTTGGGTAAGTCTACCTGAAAGACAGGAAAAAAAAAATCTGTTAAAATGATTTCCTGCGTTCAAAAGACTGAGGTCTCTCTATTAAAGTTTTTGGACTGTCAATGCTCTCTTTGCTTTAACGTTTTCTATTTTTGACAAGCTCCCCAAAATTCATATAAATAAAGTCTTTTTTTTTTTACTTTTTCTCTTTGAGAATTTTCAAAGGGCCCTGGAACTTCTCAAAGAAATTTCCTCTCTTCCTACAAAGGGAAAGATACTAAATTTATTAGGCTTATTCCGTATGTTAAATTACATGGAAAGCATTGTCAAACAAGTGATGGTAAGTCTGCTTAGGTGCTGTTATGTGGGCAAATGTTATTGACATAGGTGTTTTAAAATTGTATAACATTACTGAAATTCTGATCTGTCCTGATTATCAGTCATAATTCTGGTTATTATTATTTTAAAGTGTTGTATGTCACAAAATTAACCAAATTTCTCTGTCAATTGCCATTTTGAGGTCTTGTTTACAGACTTATTTCTTTGCTCTAATGCTCTTGCAAAATGTTTCAACTTCAGAAAAATTCATGGAAAAGACTCTGACATTTACACTGGAGTACAGGGTTCTGACAAACTTTCTGATAATAAAACTGAACTTGGTAAGAAATTACAGAAAGCTGATGGAAAGACTGATAACTTCATGAAGCTGCTCACAAAAAGATTGGGATCAAGAATGGATTACACAGGACTGAATGAACTGATAAGGATGATTATAATTTTTATTATTTTTCATTTGAAGTATTGCTGAATTTTTAATGTTTTGTTTTTTTAGATTTAAGGAAAACTTTTTCTCTTTTCTCCTGAGCTAGCTATGACTTATAACAATTTGGTAAATAATATTTTTGTAAGTAAAATTGAAATATTTATCTTTCTCTCTATCTGATCCCTCGAATTTGGAAACTCTTAGTGAGTATTGTTGTTTTCATGGCAATATAGTTATTTGCATAAGTTCAATAAGAATCTCTTCTCCTTATAACAGGACACAATTGGAAACACTGGTTCTATTACCAAGGCTGTGACTGGAACATCATATTTGCGATATAACCATACAGCTTTTGAGGAATGAAGATTGGACTTTATAGAATAAAGCCACGTGGAAACATTGGCCTGGTACCTTATGTTCCAAGCAGCACTTACCAGGATAAGTAAAGAATGTCACTTATCTGGCAAGCACAAGGAACCTCGAAATATTTTGGGGGAACCTCGGAAGAGAGGAGTTCACCCAAATCGGTAGGTATTACAGGCAAAGTCTGATAACAAAATTTTGGCTTGGCTTTCCTGGCCTGGAGAGGCCTTTAAAGTTCAATCTGAGATTCCTTATAAAAAGTTCCAGCAAAGCAGATTTAAAAGAGCCTATGTGATCAATTGCCATTCTTGCTGTACTTATGTAAATAATTGGGCCAACTCTATTGGAACTAGACTTATTTTGCAAACTACTTAGTTTTAATTTGTCTTTCTTTGATAAAAATGAGGGTGATTTTAGAAAGAAAAATTATATTTCTGTAAAAACTATAGTGTAGATTTGCGGATATTAGATCCTGGTTTTGTTAATTGTCTTTTAAGGTTTTTGTTTTATATTGTTGACTTGACTGGATCCTGATTTCTTCTAGTCTCCTAAAATATCTGGCTACAGATGTCCAAACTAACGTTTTTTATTTTTTCCATCATTTTCATTTGGAATCACTGAAAACTGAACCTGCCCTTTTTCCTGAAGCCTTTCAAACTGAAGCTGATGGACTTGCTATAAACTTAAGAGATTACCCGATGACATCATCAGAGACATTTTAAACTGCAAAAGCTGCTTTGACGCTGACATCTAAAAATCTTATCTGGCTGTCCTCTAAACTCAGAAACTGCTTTACAACTTGCTCCAACCATTAACCTTGTTTTTCTTTCGTTTACATAGAAATGCTTCCATTAAATACTTGATTGCTTGCTTCCACGATATAGGTGTAACCTTGAGAGCCCACCTGCATCACCACCTTCTAAAATGTACTTAATTGAACTATCTATTATCAGGACTAAGAAATGTGCTCAGTGAGATGAAACAATCTACCAACTCAGCTTCTGGACTATGAAACGTCTTTAATTTTCAAAAGGACTGTGAAACTTCTAGGAAAGTTTCAGAGGAGGGAACTGATGGTGCTCAGGGCAAGTTACCCCAGGAGGCACAACTCTGGTATGCAGATTATTTCGAGCTGAAGACAATAAGGACTCAGAGAGCTCAGGAAGAATATTTGAGTTTCCCCTCCCAGACTACCTAAAGAATTTAAAACAAAAGATCTGTTTCAGGAAGGAGTTATTATCATGATGGCTGTAAAGATAATGTAGGATAGCAGTTAGAACAGGAAAGACACCAAGCCCCTTATATCAAAAACTTTATCTCTCCCTCCACATTATCTATAGATGACCCTGAGAGGAGTTGTCAGGCAAACATTTGCATTTCTATCTCCATGTGAGTTGCCTCTTGCCCTCTGAGGTCCCAGACCACTACCCACCCCCAACACGTTCCTCGCCTTTAACTGCAATACTTAAGCAGGCAGCTTAGACAGAGGGATGAGTTGCTCATTTCTGAGGTTTCTCCCATGTGTACATGTTATTAAACTTGTTATTATTTTCTCCTGCTAACTTGGCTTGTTAATTATTTGGCCAGCCATAAGAACCTTAAGGGAAAGGGAAGAGGGAGATTCTCCCTCTTCCCCCAACAACAAGATTATCTGATTCCCAGAAAAAGAAAACATTACTATAATATTAAGGCTACAACTGTCAAAATGAAGCCAATATACACTCAAGTCAAGCTTTTGCTCAAAAGTTAATTGGCTCCTCTTTGAAACTTTATCATGTTTATTATATAAGCATAATATAGAGCCTAGAATATAGAAAGTGCTTATTGGTAAGTTAACATTCTGATCATTTATTTTGTAAATGTTAGTATGAGAGATGTAATTCGTTTTCTAGTATATTCAGATTTTCAAGTTCTGCTCAACCTAAAGCCACATTACTGGCAAGTTGGGATACCTCTAGACATCTGAAAAATATGAATCCTAAACAGAAGCATATAAATTCTCTAGTCATCAGGTTCTAAGTTCTAAAACATTCTAAGGTTTTGGAACAAATCAATGGCATTCCAAATTTACAGTAAGGCTACATGTGCCACACAGGATCCTACAGGAAGAGAAATCCAGATTTTAAATAGAGGAGATTATGCACAAAAATAAAGTACGTTTTCAAGTCTGAAAGGGGATTTCAAGAAGGAAGAGACTCTCAGAACATGTGGGAAGTGGTAAATAACTTATCAAGGGCTCTCTAAAGGAGAACATATTGTGGACAAAAGAGCTTCACACCAGAGAGCTAAAATGGCATCTCTGGAATCCTTACGATGAAATAGATGCTGAACTACTATTTCCTGAAACTTAAAATGCACCTTGGGCCGGCCCCGTGGCTTATCAGTTAAGTGCACACGCTCCGCTACCTGCGGCCCGGGTTCGGATCCCGGGCGCGCACCGACGCACGGCTTCTCCGAGCACGCTGAGGCCGCATCCCACATACAGCAACTAGAAGGATGTGCAACTATGACATACAACTATCTACTGGGGCTTTGGGGGAAAATAAAAGGAGGAGGATTGGCAGTGGATGTTAGCTCAGAGCTGGTCTTCCACAGCAAAATGAGGGGGATTAGCATGGATGTTAGCTCAGGGCTGATCGTCCTCACAAAAAAAAATAAAAATAAAATGCATCTTATCCTCCAAACAAATACCACCTCCTGCCTTGCAGCTTACCTGGACATAGTGATGTGTTGGAATCGTTTTTCTAATTCATTGGTTCTTTTTTTTTTGAAGATTTTATGTATTTATTTTTCCCCCCAAAGCCCCAGTAGATAGTTGTGTGTCGTAGCTGCACATCCTTCTAGTTGCTGTATGTGGGACTTGGCCACAGCATGGCAGGAGAAGCGGTGCCTTGGTGCGCGCCCAGGATCCGAACCTGATCCACCAGCAGCAGAGCGTGCGCACTTAACCGCCAAGCCACGGGGCCGGCCCCTAATTCATTGGTTCTTAAACTTGATGGGCACCAGAAGCACCTGGAGGCCTTGTTGAAACCCAGATTGCCAGGCCCCACCCCAGACTTGCCAGTTCAGCAGGTCTGCAGCAGCACCTGACAATTTGCATTTCAGCCCAGTTCCCAAGTGATGCTGATGCTGCTGGTCCAAGGACTCCACTTTGAGAACCACAGCCTGATTTACACCCTATGTATGGTTACCAAATCCATTATTTTATCCTTTGGCTGCTACTTTTCCTTTATCACATCAGCACCTTAGCTCCGAATCTCCTCACCTAGCAATGGGAATACGTGGAGAGTTTAACAGCTGGTTCTCCTTTCCAGATCAGTTCTCCCTCTTCCTCTCAATACTACATTCTCTTGCCAGGTAACTGTTCCTTAAACATCAGTGCATCATAGATCTTCCTCGCTCAAAAACTCATGACTCTTATGCTGAACACAAGACATTTTAAATTCTCCACTTGGTTCACAAGGTCTTTAATAGCCTTACTTTAATAGTAAAATGTGGACACCCTGTTCCGTACCCTGCCTGCTATAAAGGAGTATGTGAGGATTACATAAGATACAGTCAGTTCTCTTTCTGCACAGTGTGACATTCTATAAGGTCATTGTGTACACTGAATCGGTGAATATGACCCACTGCTCCTACGGGAAATGCGGTGTTAGGTTTCTGTAAGCCTTAGTCACATTTTCTTCAACTCATCAGTACATTACCTTGTTCTCTGTGTGTTCTCTTTAAAGTCACCTTATTTAATATATATTGTTGATATATTAACATTGAACTCACACCAACAGCACTGTAACTCGTGTCTGATAGTAGCTTGTCGAACACACATGCTTTCTCAGTAAAGGCACGTCACAGCCTCTTGCCCTGAGGAACACCAGGCAGCATTGCAGCACTACACATGGGGGACATATTAAATGGCAAGGTCACCAACATAATGCACAAAAAGATAAGAAATGAGGCACTAAGTAGACTGCAAGAAGGACACTTGTTTACAATGTGGGCTGAAACAAGAGGGCAGAGCAGCACCTTGTTCCCCCTCAGCTGGGAACGTGCACGTCGAGTGAATCAAATTTCTCACCACTTTGTGCATATCTGCAAATGGACATGAAAGCCCTGAGAGTGTTCATTTGGGGGCTGCCAGTACATTTTAGCTAGTGGGCAAGTGTGCAAACACGGAATCCACAAATAATGAGGATCAACTATATTATGAAAGCATCTTTTCAAAACCAGAATATTGCTTATATATAAGAGCAATAATGATAACATAACAGCTAACATTTAAGTGCCTACTATGTGCCAGGAGCTCTTCTAAGTACTTTACATAAGTTAATGCATGTAAATCTCACTAAAACGCTACAAGACAGGAGTTTTCAGTAGCCCCTTTTGATAGATGAGGAAACTAAGGTTCAGAGAGTAAATATTTCCACAGGTTCTCCAGTTAAAAGTGGAATAACTGGGATTGATGCCCAGACAAACTAGTCCAAAGCCCACAGCCTCAACCACTATGGTAGGAATGTGAGCGAATTTTCTACCACTCCCTAAAAAGCCCCTTCTGATCCAGCCTGTGTGGTCTCACACATACTTATTCACTCATCAAACATTTTCTGAGTGCACCAAAGGTGTCAGGTACGGTGTTTAGATACTGGAGGGACAAATAGAATATCGTCACAAATAATCCATAACCAACCAATAAATCAAAATTGGGGTGAGTTTATTATGAGCCAAGCTTTGAGGATCATATAGCCCAGGAGAGTCCTTTCACAAAGAAATGGAGCACTGCAAAGAAGTGGGGTGTATAGTGTGGTTATATACCATCAAAGAGCATGTACCACATGTGATTGCAATGTCCCTTTTACAATAGCCACGACATTGACCTGTTGGCACGTGGATTGATGGACACTGTGGGTATCAGGTGTGCTGTCTCCATGGGCGTGGCTGTTGTCTCAAGTTTGGTGGTCACGGAACGAGCGCAGCAATCAAATCCTAGCCTATGGAGAAATGCTTATCCTTAAGGAAATGCTAATGTAGGGGAAGTTGCATTTACACCTTAAGGGCATTGCTTTTGTCTTTGGGACACGTTAATTGCTTAAAGCGGATATACAATGGATGAACAGAGGCTACAGGCCCCTTTTGGGGAAAAGCAAAAAAAAACAAGGTCAGGCCCAATTAGTTTTACACCAAATGGCTTCCTCATATGCTCCAATGTATCCTGTTGCTGGCCATTTATTCATCAAGAAGAAAGATCGTCTCAGATTTAAGGAGCTCACTGTCTATGAGACAAGAATAAAACAACAGTTATGGAAAAGGAAATAAGTACAGGGTCCCAGAGTGGGGACATCAAAATGGGTCTCTAGATGGAGACCTCTCAGGAAATGTCTCCAAGAGGAAGGAACATTTGATATGAGTTTAGATCAAGAAATAGGAATTAAGTTGATTAATAAAGGGGGTAGGAGTGCAGAAGAAACACATATAAAAAGACAGATATAAAGGATGCTAAAGCTTTCAGAAAATGGGGGTATTTTTAAGGCTGGAACAAAGCGAACATGTAGGACACAGTGGGTGATGAGGCTAAAGATGAGGACAGCAAGAGAAAGCCTGCGTGTCCAGCTCAGGAGTCTGAATGTTCTCTCGGATGCTCTGAGCAGTCATTGAAGGAGTCTAAGCAGATATCAGATTTAAGCAAATTTGGATTCTAGAAGGTAACTCTGGACGCATTGTGAAGGAAAGATTAGAAGAAATTAAGACTGAAGGAAAGGGACCTGTTGGAAGACTAGGCAGCGATCCAGATAAGATAGGTCTTGGCCGGCCCGGTGGCGCAAGCTGTTAAGCATGCATGGTCCGATGCGGTGGCCCGGGCTTCGCAGGTTAGGATCTCGGGTGCGCACCAACGCAGCGCTTGGCAGGCCATTCTGTGGCAGCATCCCATACAAAGTGGAGGAAGGTGGGCATTGATGTTAGCCCAGGGCCAGTCTTCCTCAGCAAAAAAGGAGGAGGATTGGCAGATGTTAGCACAGGGCTGATCTCCTCACACACACAAAAAAGATAGGCCTTGGCTCAACCACGGAGTCTGCAGGTGGAGGAGGCCAGGAGGTGGGAAGCAGTGCTGGGCTCCTGCAGGAGGAAACTGAGCTGCCTCTCAGTCACGGGAAGACTGTGCCTGTCATGGCCTCCCCACTCCCATGCCCAAATGCCATGTTCCTTTCTACTTCAGTACCTTTCCTCTCTTCTCCCATCTGAAATCCTCACTCTTTCTTCCCTCCACCTGCTCAAAAGTGGTCCCTTTGAGGACTTGATCTAGTCCACCTCTCCTAAGAAGCTGTCCTTACTTACAATTTCTCGATAACATTCTCATTTTTTTTAAGTTTCTGTAATACAACATACACTAAATACCTTGGCAGAATCAAATTATATCTTGCAAACAATTTCATGTATGTGGAGGAGCTTGGAACCGTATAATTCTTTATATTTCCTTCGATACCTACCACAAATACCTTGCACATAGAGGTCAATGGATGTCCAGTAAAGTTAAATAGAGTGGAAGCACACTTTATAAGCTAAAAACTTTTATGAGTTCAGTTATTCCTTTAGATCAGCTGCTTGAACCATTTGTTTTTCTCCACAGGTCAACAGTGTTGCCCAGCACAAATGAATTTTACACCTTCTCAAACTCAATAGAGCAAAGATGGAACTTCATTCCCCTTGCAAGCCTTACTGCCCCAGAGAAAAGCAACAACATGTGACGTCTAATTCTTTCTTCACATTCTCATCTCAAATTGTAACTGTTTCCCAGTTGCTAATTGGTTTTCATTATTGAAACTGACAAAAAAGTTTCTCATTATTTCTTTCTTTCTTTTTTTTGTTATGAGAAAGATCAAACCTGAGCTAACTTACAATGCCAATCCTCCTCTTTTTGCCGAGGAAGATTGGTCCTGGGCTAACAATTGTGCCCATCTTCCTCCACATTATATGGGATGCCGCCACAACATGGCTCGACAAGCGGTGCATTGGTGTGCGCCCGGGATCCAAACCTCTGAACCCGGGGCTGCCGTAGCGGAGCGTGCTCACTTAACTGCTGCACCACCGGGCTGGCCCCTCTCTTTATTTCTAAAGCTAAAATGTCTAAATCTTTCTCTGGGCTAGTTGGAGTTTCCATAAAATGAAAATGTACATTCCAGAAAAATCCTTAACTTTCCAGAATAATCTTGAATATGGTAAACACCTTGGCAAAAATGTCACTGATTTTCAATGTCAGTGCCTCCACAAGGGTATCCTTGCATTGTCTCCCCTCCCAACCACCTCTCACTCTGGCCCTCCCCAGGCTCATGGGGTCAAACTCTTTACTGAGCGCTAGGAATGATCAGAGTCTGAGGGAGACTTCAAGGATGACTAAGCCATGGTTTCTGACCCCAACCATCACTCTCCATCTCTGCTTTAACCTCTATTTTTCTTACTCTGGTTTCTACTTTAGTTGTTTACTTGTCTTGTGAATTGTTGTTTTGTGGTTTATAATTATCATGTAAATTCATATTACTTGTTGCCTTAGAGTTTAGAAAGAACTTACATTAAACAATGTTTTTTCCCAGCCCTTTGATGTGTCTAACACCTTTCAACGAAATTCAAGTGGCTTCTTGTTTTTACGTCTCCATCATTATTTAGAATTATGTTCACCCCACACTTTTGAACTGACTAATGCTGCTTTATTCTTTAAACTATTCTATGACAAGACTCACGTGAGGAATCCCTGAAGCACCATCAGCTAGGCATCCCCACATTCCTCACATCTGTTTCCTTGATTTGTTCCTAACTAAAGATGTTTCTGAAACTAATACTGAATTGTACCAAGTGGTCATTGCATAAAAAGCACTATCACAGATACCTTAAAGAGAAGAAATGGAAAAGAATATTCAATTCCTCAGATAAGTTTGCAATCCAATGAGGCATTGAGGGGACCAGGGGGCACTGATCAGAGCAGGAATCTAAGAGAAGAGTTTTAAGTCAATTTCAAATGAGGTTAAAACTGGAATGAGATAGTATTTTACCAGTTATCTGAAATCATAGGCATTTTTCTGACCTATGAGAATTTATTTGCATATAAACTGTACGTGTGGGGTAAGAGAGTGCTGATATTGTTTGATTTCTTTTTATTATTCACCACTTTGTAATAGAGGTGGCTATTCACAATTAATAAATATCATAACGTGGAGAGACCCAATTGCCTCTTGTTATCAATTCTTACACAAAGCTAAAGTTTTAAAGATCAAACTTCATTCTAGTTACCTTGCAACTAGTCTATTTATATCAGAAAGATGCTGAGTTTTAGGAAAATACTTAAAAACACAAATTTTATATGTAATTTCAAAAGCAAAAAATGAGTTAAAAATTGGGTGGTAACCAGTTTTGCTGCTATATACTAAACTTTAACATGGGAGCAGACATTTTTAGAGAATATAATTGATATTTGCCTATTTGTATATTGTAGAATGTTAAAGGATTTACAGTTTTAATAGTATTTCAAATACCAGAGAATAAAAAACAGAACTGTTTCAGTTTTATGAAATAGCTTTTTAGACATAGCAGATTTTCAGAGCCTATTACTTGAAAATAAAATAATCACTTAGTGAGGTTTAAGCCATGTGGTTTTATTTTGAAATTGCTCATTCCATAGGAGCATCAGTAAAAGCCCTCCAGGAGTAGCTGATGCTCTTTCCTTCCGCCTGAGCACCAGCTGTATTTTCTTTAAGCATCAGACTCTCGGGCAACACCATAGCCCTCAACTCTGTTTAGTTGAGAAAAGGCTTTATGAGTCATGTGTTTTTTCTAGGGGTATGGAGCTCCCAGACTTATTAAGTACAGGGAGAGAGTAAGAGTCTGAACACATTCAATAAACTCCAATGTGCTCAGGTGAGAAGACAGGTGCCTGAACTCACATCTGAAGAAGAACTTAAGAGGATGCTTTCTGACTCTGCTTCGTGCCTCTGACTAAGCAGTCCTGGACATCCCCGTTACAGCCATGGAATAACACAGGCAGTCTTGATGGAGCAGAAGTCCTCCTATGTCCATCATTTGTGCAGAGCAAACTGGCTTAAGATCTCTCATTTCCTGCTGCAGTGGTAATTTACAGAGATACAGAACTGCCATCTAGTGACTAAGAGAGCAGCAAAGTGCTTTACATGAAAAGTGAAATTCTGAGTTTTATAAAACAGAACAGTGAAGCACTAAAGTTGGTAAAGTTGATACAATGTGGCACACGAAAGTTATAGTAAACCTGAAAAATGTGTAGGTGGACTAATCAGTTGCTCTCTATGCCTCTAAAACATGTCTTGACATCCTACTCATAAATAGTAGAGTTTAAATATAATAGAATAACTTTGGAAACAAACTTCTCATCTCATCTCATCCAATGCTGTTGGCAGGAGCCGGTATTAAATAGCCAGATGGTGAGAACCCATGTTGAAGCACCATTTTTATCACAATGGAGAGAATATGAGGCATAACCCAACGGACTGATGTTCACATCTTCCCCCTTACCCTTGACCCAGTTTTGTAAACATGGTTTTCTTTATCAGTTAAATATGAATTATAACAGTTACTTTAAAGGATTACTGTAAGAATTGCATAAGGGAATACAGTAAAGGAACTGGCGCACAGTAGATTGATAGTTAATTCTCCTGCCCTGTCTCTCTTCTAAGAAACATACAGAAATAATCTAAGAATAGAACCCATGTATAAAGTAAACTTATGACAAACAGTCAATGGCTCCTGAAGTAAGGGACATCATTGTTGAGTGCTTAACCTCAACTGCCTCCAAATACTGTTAACTCTCAATTAATTTTATGTGTTTTCTGTCTTCCAGACACTTCACTGGCTACAAGGAAAGGAGAAGTGTGAAATTGAAATTAATTTCACCCTTGAATGGCCTAGCTGTAACAACAGGTGTTTTAAATCACCTAGTTCTTCAGGTTTTCTGCTTATTACTATATATTTTAACATGGTTCACAGCCAGAGAAAATAAGAAAATCATTATAATTTTACACACATGAATATATGTCTTGACTATTACAGCTGGACTCTTAATATATAGAGCAATGTTGTACATGTTTTGTGCTTGTTGATAGTACAGAATACTTTTGTCCAGGCTTTCTTTGGCATTATCATAAATAATGAAGATCTCAGTAATATAAGCCCAGGAGAAAAGGGTTTATAAAAATCTAACATACTATCCTAGTCATGCCTCAAAAAAAAAACAAGCTATAAAAATAATGAGAGGATATTTTGAAGGCACTATTTTTCTTAATTATTTCCAACTTTATTTCCCTTTACCTCTTTTTAATCTTTCTCCGTCTTATTCGCTATTGGCTAATCATCTCACAGTAATTAAATCACCCTCAGCAGAGTCCACCATGCCTCTTCAAGTGCCCCAGCCTAATGTCTGTCTCAGCTCTGACAAAAAGTAGCTGGGAAAACCTGTTTTGTGGCACTATTCTTAAGAATATCTTTACACTTGGGCTGGCCCCGTGGCTTAGTGGTTAAGTGTGCACACTCTGCTGCTGGCGGCCCGGGTTTGGATCCCAGGCATGCACTGACATGCCAGTTCTCTGGCCATGCTGACACCGCGTCCCAAATACAGCAACTAGAAGGATGTGCAACTATGACATACAACTGTCTCCTGGGGCTTTGCGGGAAAAATAAATAAATAAATAAAATTATTAAAAAAAAAAGAACATCTTTACTCTTACAATAATAGCTATATGTTTGAAAGGCACCAGTGGATTACAAAATGAAGTACTTGACCAATGTTGTATCCTCATTTTCCCTCCAGGGAGAACACAACATTCGTGTGTAATGCAGGGCTGCTGCTTTATTGTTCTCTCCTTTCAAGACATTTTATTACTTGTAAAACATAATAGGATTAATGGTGATATATGAGTAACAATATAAACTTACAGACAGCAAAAAGATACTATTTCAGTGTCATCATTTTATGTACTGTAACAAACAGTAATATTTTCATAGTGTAATATCTTGATTGATCATAAATTTTTTCCTGGCTCATTTTTATGCTAATTCATTTATTAGATTACCAAATTTATACTTTCATGATCTTTATTTTCAATCAATATAATTGAAGGGACATCAGTTGTTCTTGGTAAGTGAAAGTTCAGAAAAAATTTTTGATAATGTATAAGTTTGAGAAGGATCTTTTAGTTTTTTAAAAGAGAAGTCAGGCCTGGCCCTGTGGCTTAGTGGTTAACTGCACGCGCTCCGCTGCTGGAGGCCCGGGTTCGGATCCCGGGCACGCACCGACGCACCACTTCTCCGGCCGTGCTGAGGCAGTGTCCCACATACATCAAGGATGTGCAGCTATGACATACAGCTATCTACTGGAGCTTTGGGGGAAAAATAAATAAATAAAATTATAAAAAATATAAAAGAGAAGTCATTTAATATTTAGAAAAGTTCTCAAAAATCATCAAACACTTTAATTTTACAGAAAGGAATACTACGTTCCAGAGAGGCTAAGTACGTTGTCACACACTAACCAGAAACAGACCTGGGCCTAGAACTCAGGTCTGAGTCACCTGACTTCTACTGGACCACACTCAAGGGAGCACACCCTCTTCTTACTGGTAATTTCTAATACTAAGTTATTTTCAAAAGCACAGTTGAGAGAAATTGTAAATAAATAAAACATGATTTTATATAAAAAAGTAGCAATTGCGACCCACAATTTCTATTCCATATGAGTGTTTCCTTTCTTGTAGGTTTCTTGTTTTTAATACCAAGTCCATTTTGGTAACAAGAAAAAAGACATAATGTTTAGTTTCTTTAGTAACATACAAAAAGCTTCTGTGGAAATTAAAAAGACACTAACTAATGTCTCGTCTACTAAAGCAACTTAAGAATATTATTTGATTTTGGGAAAGCTCTGAGAGATTTTTTTAAAAATCATATCCACGTGACTATTAGTCCAGCCAGGCACATCTCCACATGATATCTCCTAGAGTGCCCAGTTTTCTGCTGGATCCAGCTATTGTCAGGCCCAATGCTCTGGCTGAGTAGAGAATGATGCCGCTTCTGAAAAGCATGTACTCAGTTCCACTTCAAGGCTGATTGATGGAGACACTAGGAAAGGAAAAGATGAAAATATTACCCTAATCAATGATGTAAAACACAAGCTATGAGCAACCGTTAAAAGAATTCTCTATGAAATTGATCAATTCTACTATCACTACACCGGGCTATTTCCTATCAGTAATTTGACACATAAACAAATAGAATAGTGTATTTAATGATATCAATTCTTTTAGTTGTGTGCTTTTCCTTTTAAAACTACATATGCTTATATGTGTTTGCTTTATTTTCAGGTGGTGTCACTGTGTCAAGGCCTCGCGGGCAGGTGGGGCCTTCACTGAGGACCCCCAAGGCCCCCCCTAGGCCCGCTGGCTGTGCACGTGCCCTTGGCCTCATGGGTTAAACCCAAGGCCGCAGGGCTCCCATAGCGAGCGGCCAGAGAAAGAAGGGCCCATGAGAGAGGTAGGCGAGGGGCGCGGGCTCTGCCAACTTCCTCTTCTCAGGTCCCTGAGAGAGAGAGACACAGAGAGAGAGAGAGAGTGAGAGAGCGAGAGAGATCCCTGACCTCTGCATTGCTGCCTCCACCGCTGGTGCCATGTCACACACCATCCCCCTTCCCCCAGCATCCCCATGCTACCCCTGGGAAGGCACCACCACTGGGAGGCCTGTTCCTGGTCACCTCCCTGTCGTCCCTTCAGGACCAGAGCCCAGTGCAGGGGAGTTGGTTCAGACAAACATTTACATGTCCCTCTCCATGAGAATTGTCTTCTCCAGTCTCACATCCCAAACCCCACCCCCAACATCCTCCTTTGTCTTATCTGAAGATAGTATTTAAGAGGAGCATCTCTGCCATTCTTTTGAGAGACTCCATTTCTCATGTGTCTCCCATGGATACATGTTATGAGCCCAATTTAATCAAGCATGGATTCTTTTACTTGCCTATTTGCATCAGGAACATAATTACTAGCTAGAGAATTAATTAGAGAATATTCATGGTGAATGAAAGATGTCATTTCTAATAACATAATGGAATTCCTTGAGGCTTTATTCTGGGGATATGTGTAGGATTAAGTCAGGACACACTGTGAGAGTGATAAATAAGTTCTATATATTTTTCTTCTTCAAGACCATGAATTTCAGCCACAGTTCATACCCATCTACTTTGCAACAATGAAAAACAAACAATGACCTTGAATATTTTGCCCTCAGATTCATTAGTCTTTAAAGTATTAATTGAACAATTTAAATCTAGATGAGTGAAAGACTATGGAGACTTCTAGAATGTCACGTTAGGTCCTTTAGAAGTGAAGAATTGTTTTTATAAAACATTTCTATTCCTTCTTATACCTTGACAATAATGTTACTCTGAATCTGTTTTAAAGAGGATAATGGCAGATTTACTTTAATTTGCACCCCTTTTAAAGTACATTTACCTAATATTTCTCAGTCTCTTGAAAACTTTTATCTCTAGCTCAACATTCATTTAAATCACCAGACCTATTTGATGAAGCCGACATGAACATTTACTCGAAAACTCCACAGAAAATTACTAATTTAACCTGTACTCTGGACGATCCATTGTAAAACGCAAACTGGATTTGCCAGGCCCCTCAAAACGGCTCATAACTCTGTTTGTACATTTATCTGGGCAGATACTATCTGAAGGTAATTGTTCTTCCCAAATGCTTTCTTTAATTCAATCAGCAATACTTCCAAAGTCTTAATGAAAATGTGGCCAATTTGGTGAAATCCAAGTGACTTTTTTGTTTTTGCATGCCAATGAGATTAAGAAAATAAGTGTTTTAATTATTGTTATTGATTTTAAAAATCAGAGATGAAGAAAACAAACTTCTTTGTCCAAAGACATTTCTGCAAATGAAATCGTCTGAAAAACTGACAGCTAGCCCCCTGTTTTAACCACTAAACCATAAGAAATGTAATACCGTGGGCAAACACTTGAGAGTTGTCACCTGCAGGAGTCCCCAGCACTGTTGCCCCATCAGGGCCATGGATCAGGGGAAGGAGCCAGTGGAGGGGAGTCAGCTGGGCCCTCAGCATCCTTCCTTCCTTGGTCAGAACCCGGTCCCAGCTGCTCCCTGTATCATCTTCTGGGGAAGCAGAGAATTCTTCTGGAGACACAACACATTGGGTGTTAAGGATGTCATTGTTCTTTTATAAACAGATGTTAGATCGTGTAACGGGCTTCTCAGCACAGGAGAAGCCACCTCAAGGGAAGGCAGAACTTCTCCAGGAGCTGAAGGTCATCCAGGGAGAGCAGAGTCAAGGGCTGCACAGCGTCAGCCGGCTCCTGCTCTCCATCTCATGGACACCTCGGTCCCCAATCCCCGACACCCCTCCCAGTGCCCCCCACAAGGGTTCCCATTGTATCCTCAGAGTCCCGAGCAAGCGCAGGACCGGTGCTCAGAGTGGCAGAGGGGCCGCCGAGCTGGAGAGCCCCGGGGCGCATGCACTGGGGGCGGAGTCCCTGATGCGGAAGTGGTGGCCACTGGAGTTTGTGTGGGGGGCTCGGGCAGTTTCTGGATCCTTCCTCCAGGATTTTCAGCGCGGGGAGCTCTCCTTTCTGCAGTGTGGAGGAGCGCTGGGCAGGAGCGGCGCTGAGGTAGGCGGTGGGCAGCGGGCTCGGCGTGGAGATCTCCGCCGCGTATGGCGGGAGCGCGGCGTCCGGGGCGGCGGATGGGACCGGGGGCCGGGGCTGCTGGCGGGCTGCTCCAGGCGGGGGAGCCCAACCTCTGTCCCTTGGAGGAGCAGAAGAGCGCCGCTTGGCCAGCCTGTCCCTGTGCCTTGGCGGGGCCCCACCTCAGCGGGGTCACACCCATCCGTGGTGCAGGGGGCGGCAGGGAGTCGCCTGCCCTGTGCGCCCGCCCTTGAGTTCGCGCCCCCCGGGACCCCGTCTAGGCCAGGTCGCAACATCTTTGGGTGAACGCTTTCCTTCGGAAGAGGGCCTGTGGTCAGCGCTCCTCTGCCTGACTCCGCTCAGGCTATTGGGCTCCTCATTGCCTTCATTAAACAAATGAACGGTTTCTACATCCTTGGGACCACCTTTATTGAAAAGCCTGATCGCATTCATGGTTTCTGATAATTGACTCTATATTTGCAAGGTGAACTTTGAAGCCTGTGAATTGTTGTAAACTGCATTTAATGAAAGGAGCTTTAAACAGTCTTTGGTGCAAATTGTGTAGCTTCCTAATACTAACTCACCTTCTGTTAACATAGACTGATGACTGATCAATTGATGATTGACATAATGTGTATGGAATTTTGGTTTCAGTTGAAAAGATTTTCTTGGCAGTCGGTGCTAAAATTAAAATCGGATAAAGAGGAGGATTTTGGAAGTTGTATGTAGTGTCTGTTTTGTCTCCGTACTCATTTAGAATTGTAAGAATTTAGATTTGGAAAGCCCATAGAACAAGAAGTTTGAAATTTTGATTTGACTGACAAGGGGAAAGGTCAAAAGGTCAAATACGGTAGGATGTCATTTATATAATATTCTAGAAAAGATAAACCATAGGGAAAGACAACAGATCATTAGTTGTCATTAGTTTTCATATTTAGTTAATCATTTAGTTCAATAGTTTAATCATTAGTTTTAATATTTCTTATTAAAAAATACATTTTAATGATAGCATCCTAATTATGCTTTTGGGTGATACCAGAAGTTGATAACCTATTAAATTCTGCAGTAGAAAGAAATGACATGTTGGTTATTGGCGTCTTTGAAGTGTAAGTATTGGCGGTAATGAAACTTTTAAATGAGCTTTTTTGGATTCTGAACTACTGATTTTTTTACTAGATCCTGTTGGACATGGCATGTTACAAGTTTCAAAAGACTCTTTAAATTATTGTAGCAGGCTGAAGCTATTAAATTATAATGTAAGCTCTTTATAGATGAAACAGGCAAAAATACAAAAAGCCATTCATCAATTTATCTTTGTTAAAAAATCAAGTAAATCTTACCATACACATGAATGACTTTTGGCTAGACAGACCTGAACTTGACAAGATGGACTCATTGGTATGGGGAACTTCTTTTGGAATGTTAAAATGGGAGAGGATATATAAATTTTACCTGAGGGTGACCCAAGTCGATATGGCAGGTTTAGTTGCTTTTACACTCTTTCTGAGTTATGATCTTGATTAAAAACCTGGTCATAGACATTCCAAGACATTTGGACCATTTTATGTATCAATATAATAAGATGTTTTATTTCTCTGATACTTTCTGATTTCAGGGTGTCTGGGAAAAACAGTTTCTCAACATAGGTACTTTGGAATATAATTTTTGATTGTTGACTTATTGAATCATAGAATTGTTGAGGTGGAAATAATTTTAGTGGTTTAGAGCCTAACCTCTTCAATTTCCAGGAAATGGAACGTGAGGTTTCTTGAGTTAAGTCGTCCACAGTCAGACTGCTACTTTAGTGGCAGAGTTGGAACTAAATGCTCAGATGCTTGTCTCCAGATTCCTAGTACAGTGCTCTCTGTGCTGCGTACTATTAAGTAGACAAATCAATGAGTTACCTTCTCATATCATATACATAGTCAGCAGGGTCGATTATTTCCCATATGCATTTCTTTCCTTTCTTTTTTAAGTAACTACTAACCACAATTAATTTATTCCCCTGCCATGTTTAATGACCATCCTTGTGTGTGTCTCCTCGAGCACACGTGTGAACTCCCTAGAGTGGACACCTGCCTGTGATTGGATTGTTGGGCCAGAGGCTGATGTGCATCAGCCTCTTGATGAGCTGCAGCCAAATCATCCTCTGAAGTTTTAACAATTTCCATTCCCTCCAACAGTGTTTAAGTCATCCTTGCCCTGGGAATGGTCAGATTGGCATTGTCAGATTTTTAAATTTTTGCCAATCTGATGGGTGAGGAATGAAGTATTTGTTTTCCTCTTTTGACACACGCATAGAGCTGTGCAACTACCAAAATTGAGATACAGAACAGTTCCAGCACCCAGAACTCCCTTGAGCTGCTCTTTTCTAGTCAACTCTTCCCCCAACCTTAACCCCTGGTGGCTAATGATCTGTTGTCTTTCTCTATGGTTTGTCTTTTCTGGAATATCATATAAATGGAATCCTACAGTATTTGGCCTTTTGAGTCTGGTTTCTTTCATTTAGCATGATACATTTATTTGAGTGTTCATCCATGTTGTTGACTGTATCAGCAGTTCCTTCTGTTTTATTGCGGAATGTAGTATCCATTGTATGAATTTACCACAGTTTATCCATCCACCAGTTGAAGGACATTTGAGTTATTTTCAGTTTTGTCTTTTTTGACTATGAATAAAGCTGCTGTAAATCTTTATGATTTGAGAAGGCAAACAAGTTTTTGCATGAACATGTCTTCTTCTCCTGGGTAAGCACATAGAAGTGGAATTGCTGGGTCATATGGTATGTGCATGTTTAACTTTATTTTAAAAACTCTTTGTGGTAGCAAAGTCATGGCCCACAAAGATGTCCTAATCCCTGAACCTGGGAATACATTGGTTTACTTGGCAAAGGTGAATTAAATTTGCAGACGGAATTAAGGTTACTGATCAACTGACTTTAAAATAGGGAGAGGATCCTGGATTATCCAGGTGGGCCCAGTGCATCACAAAGGCCCTTAAAAGGGAAAGAGAAGCAGTAGAGTAGAAAAAGATCCAAGGGAAGCAGGGCCAGAGAGATGCCGAGTTCTTGGTTTTGAGGGTGGAGGAAGGGGGCATAGGCTAAGGAATGTGGTGGTCTCTAGAAGCTTGAAAAGGCTAGGAAATGGATTAAGCTTTAAAGTCTCCCCAAAAGAACCTAGCTCTGCCAACACCTTGATTATAGCCCAAAGAGACCCGTGTCAGACTGCTAACCTACAGTACTGTAAAACAATAAATCTGAGTTGATTTAAGCCATGAAATTTGTGCTAATTTGTTACAGCAGCATAATAAACTCCACTTTAAAACGGTTTTCCAAAGAGGCTGAACCACTTTGTGTTCCCACCAGCAATGTAAGGGTGTTCCAGTTACTTTCCATCCTCATTAACACTTGGTATGCTCAACCTCTTTAATTCTAGTCATTCCAGTATGTACATAGCAGGATCTCAATGTGGTTTTTATGTGCCTTTTTCTCATGATTAACGACCTTGAGCATCTTTTCATGTGCTTATTTGCCATCTGCGTATCTTCTTTGGTGAAGTGTCCAAATCTGTGACCATTTTAAACTTGAATTTTCTTATTGCCGAGTTTTGAGAGTTCTTTATAGTCCTGTCAGATATGTGATTTGCAAAGGTCTTCTCCCAGTCTGTGGTTTGCCTTCTCCAGCCTCCCACGAGTGTCTTTGTAACGTCTGTGTAACATAACTCGAGAGGTTTCACATGACCTTATCTTCCTTCATTGGGAAACAGAGTGAAGTTGGAGCCCTTGAGTCCAATCAGACCTTGATCAGAGTTGGGTCTGGGTCTCAGTTTTAGTAAACCCAGGCCTTCCACTTTCCCCCGTTCCTGTTTGCGGTGCTCCCCTCCCCCGCACAGGGGTCTGGTCCCAAGTCTGGTAGATCTGTCTCCTCAGGTTTGGGAGCCCACAGAAAACTTAGCTACGCCCGTCAGACATCTCAGCGTAGCTCTCCAGCCTCCTACCTTACATTGTTCACAATATGGCAAATTCCCAAAAGGTCACACTAGCAGGATGTTTGACTTAGGCCACTTCCACCACTTCTGGAGGTTTCGCTTTGCTTTGTGGAAGCTTTTGGCCTATTTCCCCAGATTCCTGTGTGGCACCAAAACTTAACACAGGTGCTGTGAGGAAGAGCAGTTGTGTGTCTGAGAGCCTTCAGGTTTCCTCTGCCACACCAAACTAGAAGTTTGGCTAGTTTCTCTTTTCCCTAGCCGAGGCTCTGACTGAGCAAGCCAGAGTCTCGGCAAGCACCTAGAATCAGAAAATGCCTGCAGGGGAAAGAAAGATAAAAATCCCTGCTCACATAAAAGAGTTTTCTTCTTTCTGGAATTTTAGTTGGTTGGTTCTGAAGTTCTCTGATGCTCTAAAAATATATTTATAATTTATCTGGCTTTGTCCAGTTTTGCAGCAAGAGTGTTTTCCTGTCCTAGTCTCCTCTAAACCAGAAGTTCCCTTGTCGTTAGTTTTTAACTCCATCAGTTATACCCTGTCAATATTATTATTGTTTGGTAAAGTCATGCTTTCAATGATTTATTCAGACGTTTACCCTTTTTTATCCTCACGATCCATTTTTACATCTTAGCATTTCTTCTTCTATCAATTTCTTCTTAAAGTACATTCTTTTTCACTTTTTAAATTTTTTCTTTGAGGAAGATTAGCCCTGGGCTAACATCTTTTCCTATCTTCTGCTATTTTGCATGTGGGTCACCACCACGGCATGGCTGATGAGTGCTGTAGGTCCACACCTGAGATCCAAACCCATGAACCCAGGCAACCAAAGTGGTGCGTGGTGAACTTAAACCAATACACCAGGTGGCTGGCTCCCTTAAAGTACATTCCTTCGATGTTCCTTAATGAGCATTTGTTGGTGGTAATACTCTTAGTAAATGTTTGCATAAAAATATCTTTAATTCACCCCAGTTCTTGAGATATGGTTTGATTGGGTATACACTGAAAGTGATCGTCTCTCTGTACCCTGAAGAATTAATCCAACTCTCTCTTGCCTTCCGTTGTTAAGACACGTATCATGGGTCTAAATGTAAGTCTCCATAAGTGTTCTGTCCCTCTGCGGGGCTTTGAATATCTTCTTTTGTATTTGGTGTTCTTTGGTTTCCCTGGATGTATCTGACTCTAGATTTATTTTTTTAATTCTGCTTGAGATGTATTCAGCTGCCTGAAGCTAGAGTAGAAGAATTTTATCAATTCTGGAAATTTCTGTTATTATGTCTGAATATTCCTTTAAATCATATATATATTTATATTTTTTAATTCAAATATATATGCACATACTTATTTATACACATTCAATATATATTCATTAAATATATATTTATATTATTTAACTCAATGTATTATATTATTCAATATAATGATTTATGTTATTCAAAAAATACATATATTATTCATATATATAGTTTCCTTTACTTGACCAAACTCAAGCCAGGCTCCTTTGAGCCCTCTTCTTCACTAGGCCTTGATCTTGGCCTATAATAACTACAGCCTCTCAGCACAAATAGTTTCACCCCACACACACACATTAAAGAATTAAACACTGACATAGTTTCTAACAGCTCAAATCCACATCCCTACGATGACCCCTGCCCCCTTATAGTGCCTGCTTGAGAAAGCTCAAGGCAGCCAAAAGAATTGACTGTTTGTTCTGGCCAACACTCGATCATTGGCCCCTGACATCCCTTTCTTAGAGCATTTACCCAAAAGTGCTTACAACTGTGAATCTTTCCTCTGTCTTTTTGAGTTGTGTATGTGTCTCCTATAACTGCATTTCTCAAGGTTCTGAGAGTCATTCCTTGAGAGGAGGACAGGGTGTCTGTCTCCCAGACTCTGTGAGAGGAGAGAAGTTAAACTTTGATCATTTCCAACTAGCAGACACAACTGGCCAGATCACACTGCACTGACCAACACTCTGTAGCTGTTCCCTCCCTGACTCTACTGAGCCCCTGCTCACCCCTCTGCCTGCTCCCTCATTCTCCCTTTCAAATGCCCCGTCACCTCTGTACAAATCAAATTGAATTCAGCCCTGTTCCCTCTTCCCTACTGCAGTGGTATATTACTGATTAAAATCTGTTTTGATCTTTTTAACTAGATTCTGGCTTTGTGTATACTCTACATTTAACACACATCCTGATAATCTCATGCATATGCATATATATGCATATACCAACACAACCATCGGCCCTCCAGGACCAGTTCAGCTGACCCCATCTTATCAACAGAGTAGTTCCGCATTTTCTTTCAGGAACTGACACCCCTCGTCCAGTTCAGGCCAGTTGAGACCACCAACCCATCAACCGGGCCTGCGCAAATGCTTGATAAGTGACCTTTTTGACATCGAGCTAAAAGCTCCATCCTCAGATCATGGTAACACTGCCAATTTGTGAACACACATCTGATGAAGAGCCATGAAGCTTGACTTTGCTTGCGCGGATCATCAATTACCTCACTTCTCCTTACTTCCAATCATCTACCTCCACACATCAGACCACCCTGCCCTTCATCCCATAAATTGTAACCCAAGCCCTGGATCAGGGAGACAGATCTGAGACAGACACGTGCCCCATCTCCTTGCAGATCAATCTCACAAAATAAAGCTACAATTCTTTCCCCAAAAGCTAATGCCAGAATAATTACCTTTTTTAATGTAGATTGGGCAAGAGAACCTCAATATTGTGCGGTAACATCAATACATATATATATACTTAATGGATGTTTTATCTTCTTTTTCTTTTTCTTTGCTGAGGAGGATTCACCCTGAGCTAATATCTGTTGCCAATCTTCTTCTTTTTCAAAGGAAGATTCACCCTGAGCTAACCTCTGTGCCAACCTTCCTCTATTTTGTATGTGGGTTGCCACCACAGCCTGGCCCACTGATGAGTGGTGTAGGTCCATGCCCAGGAACTGAACCTGGGCTGCTGAAGTGGAGTTCTCTGAATTTAACCACTAGGCCATGGGTCTGGCCCATCTCTAACTGTTTTGAAGATGTTACTAGAGATGTAATTGAAGTTTCACTATGATCTCTGGATTTCCTTGCTGCTCCTTTAGTCCCTCACTTCAGTGTATGTGTTTCTTGCTCCATCTTTCATGCTAGAGGAATACCTCAAATATCTAGTGGTCCGTGGCTACCCATTCGTATTTCTGTGATGAGGAGGAAACAGCTGAGTATGATCTCTGTGGGCCTGATGGGGCCTGTGTCTGTCTGGACTCAGTGTTTCTTCAGGGGTGTAGAGTGTTGACATAAACAAGCAAACAATGTTGGCACCCACACTGATCTCTAACAACATACTTATTCTACACATTCCCACAATGACAGACATCTTCTGAACACTTGGAAATGCTGACAACACACACACACACACACACACACACACACTATTTGCAAATGACCAGCAGCATTCAGCCTGTAAACTGCACCTGATAATGCACACTGATAATCAGAACATACACACAAACTCACACACATACAGACCACTCACTGTCTCAGAGCCCACAGTGACTTGAACTCTAAACACACACAGACATCAACAAAACACACATTCACATAGATGCTATAATAGCCATGCACCCTGTGACCATACAGAATTGCTGAACACACACACATCCACACAACAAGGAACGTGGCCATGCACGTGTGGGCTTGATCAGGGGTTTTTTCACACCTCAGCATCAACATGGACACCCCAGGGCGAGAGGGAGAGGCAGAGGGAACAGGGGGAACATGGGGGGAGCAGACAGGAGGCACTTGCATAAAGCAAATGTGATACCTGCAAAGCTGGTTCCTAAATGACATATGACTCAAGGGTATGAGGAGCCAAGAGGGTCTGAAATGGTACAAAGGAGGTGACTGATACAAACCCATCACAAGATATTGAAATGTAAGGGACAGTGATATTTTAAAAGGCACTGAGGAGAGTTCATCAAAGCTTAGGTATAATTCCAGACAATGAGTGACATGGAATTCTGGCCAAAGAACAGCCATTATTGCTGTTAAAATTCCTATTTAAATGTTTCTTATAAAATTATACTCATTGAAAAATGACAAATATTCATTGGTTTAAAACATTTAAAACATTTCAGGATAAAATTACTGCAGGTTCCACTTTTATTGAGTAGCTTTCCTTGGGCAGCTATAAAAGCTGGATAAAGCACACAGAACAGCTGCTGGAAGGGTCAGAGAACATCCCGTGCAGGCAGGACTTGGGGGTCTATAATCTCTGAGATGAGGGAAGCACAAGATTGTGAGCACCAGCTCCATGCAGCTTCTCCCCTAAGGCATTTGCTATTTCAACAGTGAGAGAAGAGAGTCTGAGTAGAAAGAGGAGGAAAAATGAAATGAAATTTGGTTCCAGCAAAGTCCAGTAACTTCTGCTTCCAGTCAGATGTGGTAAAGGCAGAGCAACAATTAAACATTGATTTAATAAATACGGTGTGTTTGAAAACACCAAAGGGATGTGGAAGAAACAGGACTAGATGAAATAAAATTTCAAAAAGTTAAGAGCCTTTTTAGGTGAGATTGCCAGACATACCCTCACCCGGGGGAATTTGCGTAATCTGGACCGTGGTAATCAGACTTGTGTTAGCAGAAGACAATAGTAAGTACAATCTGTCATATTGATCTATGTTAGCTTTTTAATATCACAAGTTTTGTTTCCCTGTTAAATTTTATTGCCTCCACTAGAAGACTCTGTGAAGGGAAGGACATTGTATCATTTGCCACGTGATCTCCAGAACATTCTTCAGTTGGGGCTGTATGACTACTATAGATATTTGTTAATTGTTGGTTTCATGAATGCTATGGACTGAATGTCTATGTAACCCAATTTCATACGTTAAAATCCTAACCCCTGACGCGATGGTATTTGAAAGTGGAGCCTTTGGGAGTTAATTAGGTTAGGTGAGGCCATGAGTGTGAAGCCCCCATGATGGGATTAGTGCCCTTATAAGGAGATGGAGGGCCAGAACTCTCTCTGCCAGATGAGGGTAGAGCAACAAGCTGTCCTTCTGCAAAACAGGAAGACAGGTCTCACCAAAAACAAATCAGCTGGAACCTAGATCTTGAACATCCCAGTCTTGAGAACTCTAAGGAATGCATTTCTGTTGTTAAAAGTGCCCAGTCTAGGGACAGCCCAGTTGCGCAGTGGCTAAGTGTGTGTGCTCCACTTCGGCGGCCTGAGGGTTTGCAGGATCGGATCCCGGGTGCACACTGATGCACCGCTTGTCAAGCCGTGCTGTGGCAGCGTCCCATATAAAAAGTAGAGGAAGATGGGCACAGATGTTAACCCAGGGCCAATCTTCCTCAGCAAAGATGAGGAGGATTGGCATCAGATCTTAGCTCAGGGCTGATCTTCCTCACACACACACACACACACACACACACAAAAACCCAAAAGTGCCCAGTCTAGGGGCCTGCCCCACCACCTAGTGGTTAAGTTTAGTGAGCTCCTCTCTGGCAGTCTGGGTTCGGTTCCTGGACACAGACCTGCACCACTCATCAGCAGCCATGCTGTGGGGGTGACCCACATACAAAATAGAGGAAGACTGGCATGGATGTTAGCTCATGATGACTCTTCCTCAGCAAAAATATAAATAAAGAACCCAGTCTATGGTATTTTTGTTACAGCATCCCATACTGACTAGGACACTGAGTGTGTGAATAACTTCATCTAGATCGATGATCCTTCTTCCACATGACACATTATTGCCAATGATTCCTAATTTGGCGTGAGTCAAATGTCCCTTAAGGATCATAAAGACGTTAGGGACCTTCTCCGTAGTTATGTACATATTGATACGCATGAAAACGTTGCATCAAGTGCTTTATCGACGCCTTAGTCTCACACCTCATCCCATTAGCCTTCAACGAACCTCAGTGTTACAGCCAGTGCTTTGGAAAACAGAGGAAAGTCCCTGGACGGAAGAGGGGCTGGTGTCCATCGTGCAGCTCCTGTCCTCTGCCCAGCCAGCTCCAGCGCAGGGTCAATTTATAAGATGGGCTTTCCTCCAGGCAGCTCTGTCTTTCTCCCAGCCTGTTCTCATATAGGATGATCTCACCAAGAGCAATGAGTGGAAATTGGAAGGGAAGAGCTACAGAAGGCATCTGCCAGGGGAAATTCTTTGTGGTTACATGATCTAGAATATGGACACCCGGCTGCTCTAAAGGGTCCTGAAAATGGAACCCTTCCCATGTCTGCAATATCCCTCTATGTCCTCTTTCCCCACCATCTCTCTGTTCTTGGTGGCAAAATTCCCTTGGCAACGACAATATAAAAATGCAAATAGGGAATGGTCCATTTCCAGTCTCAGAATTCTGTGAAATTTTACTGCCTATCCCCAGTCTCCCAGGACTAAGGCCCTTTTTACTCTTTTAAGATTAGATCACATTTTAATCTCCTTGAATCAGAGTTTTCTCTCATCCTTGTTATGTATATACATTTTCTAACACAGAATATTGAAAACATTATTTTTGGCCCTACAATTTCCAGATTAATTCATAGCTATTTTCTGATGGATGCATGCCTTTTTAATTATGTTTATAACTCCATTAACTATAGAAATTGACTACATGCTGAGTAGTAATGTACTAATACAGGAAAATGGCCCATTTTTATTCATCATAAAGTTTCATGTTTTCATCAAGACAAATACACGAATACTTAATTATTCAGCAAAAACTCTTACTGTGTACATGTAAGCAATAATAAATCTATTGGAGTTGGTTTACCTTGTCGATTATTCCTTGTTTCTGAATTGTCCCTTCAGCATTTCCATGAACATTTTAGAATCCTGCATCCTTATCCTACCATTTTAAATACTAGGTCATTGACAAAAGTCCACATGACTTATCCAGTTGTGTGCTAGTGTGTCCTTTGTAGGGTGTCTTTCCGGGTACGTTTTCCAATGTGAACTCCAGCTGATGGCCTTGTGGCACTGACGTAAATACTGGTGTCTCCACATATCATGGGGCCAGTGGTGTGTGGTCCTTTACGGAGTCATATATAACCTAATACTTTTCATTCAATCAGTGTAAACAATGCTATGGAAAGTAGATTGGGGACAATTAATAAAAGAAGATTGATTATGAACATGCTGTTGGGGAGAAAAATTGAACCTCTGGCTATAAAGGTTTATGTTTATGCAATTAATCAGCTACCCTAACAAACCCCGTTCATAGGCAGGGCTATATACATATATATATTAGATTAAGATTATATCATCCATTAGTTTGAATGTGCTTTTGTAAAGTATGCCTTGTTTCTCTTGCCCTTTCATACTGGGAGAAATACGGAATAGATAGAAAATGACTGGCTTACTCTGGTCCTAACTCAGATCACGTAGGGCTTGAATCGTTGAACAAATGAGCCATTAACGGCGGCTACACCACTGGGATTTCCTGATCTAACATCGGTTATACACCCTATTGTGGATATGGACTCTAGAATAGGATTGTGCTGTTAGCCTCAGGGTAACTTGTTCCGCTGATCAATATTTTGGATCAATAAGTGATAAAATATTTTGACTAGCTGGTCTAGATTTTAATCACTCGGTGGTTATTTTCTTCCCTGAGGTCACCCCAACCAAAATTCTTAGTCCATTTAAGTTTTGTTATCCCTTGATTTGGCTTACCTTTGTGTTTTTTTAATTAATTGAAGCTCCATAGGGTCTTCTCGCCTTATTTTGTCATTCCCACCTCTTCAGGGAAAGGTCAATTTCACTGTTTAAATGTAAGAGAGAGTAAAACCCTCGAGTGGCCCTTCATACAAGTTCTCATTTAGACAACAAATGATGATGTTGCCTTTGCAAGGTCTGGTCACCGCGGCTTTTACACCGTGTCACTGAGCAAGCAGTGCCTGTAACACCAGAAATGCCAGAGGAGATGCTTTTCCTAAACAGGTGTGGGCTGTGTTTGCCGATTTTCTTTTACTTTTTAAAGCTTTCCTTGAATGCCTACCTGTGTTGGGTTAACAATTAATATAATAAATAATTATTGGGTTGAATTTATTTTATTGTTAACTTTTGGTGATTATGTGTTCTGATATCAGATTATGCAAGGAGAAACAACTCTTATTCCTCATAGTAACAGTACTACTTCTATGAATTAATAGATTAATGCAGTATTAGATTAGGAGTTAGTTTCTGTGACTGAAATTAAGTATATTGTCGAACCCGAAAGCTTTCTTAATTGGTGGCTGAATTTAGGCCAACGAGGGTATTGTTTGTACTCCCTCTCTAAGGAAGGTTGTATCCTGTATCTAAAAGGCTGTACCTCTTTAGGGCTGGGTCTGGAGGAGGCAGGAGGCTGGACCAGTGTGGAGCTGGCTCTGGCCCAGAGGGATGAGCAAGAGACACAGGGCACCTGCTGCCACACACAGCCGCAGCAGACATCACTCATCAGTCACGACATGCTTGGCTGCAGAGCCAAGAGAGCCCCCAGTCCAACAAGGTGCACTCCGAAGCCACTCCCGGGCAGAGCAGGGGACTGTGATGAACCCATTTGCAGTCCCTGCTCCCCTAAGACGTGCTGTAGGCCTCCTCTCCCCACTTACCTCAGCAGCTCCTCACTGTCCTCGGGACTCAGGCCTTCAAGGCCCGCCAGCAGGCTGCTCCAGCACTTCTCCTTCCTTATCATCGTCTCCCCTCTCTGCTCCCACTCTAGTTCCAGGGCAAGTTACTTGTGGCTCCTGAGTGCTGCTCCTTGGCCTGGAAGGCCCTTCCTTCACCCCATCCACCCTGTGCACTCCTACTTACGCTTCAAGACTCGACTCCAGTGATGCCTCCTCAGGAAGCCCTCCCTGATGCTCCATCTTCCCAGGCATGCTCTGGGCCACCACTCTGCCTCCTGCCCACGTCCATCACTGCCAGGAACCTTGCTGGGCCCTTGTCTGGTCTCCACGTCCAGCCTAGTCCCTAAGGGGGGGAGGAAATGCTTAGGCTCAGGCAGTGGAGCAGACTCCTGGACCGTGGTGACACTCTCCACCCAAGGAGAGGTCATTCATTGACCCACTTCCAGCTTGGGCCCAATGCAGCTCAGGGGGAGCCAGGACACAGGGAGGCTGGCTCTGGGCTCCACAGGTCACAGGGTCAGCCTAGAGAAAGGGCACAAGGGGCCACACAAAGGGCCTCAGGACAGAACTCCAAGTCAACAATACCCTTGCCAAGGGCAGCAGGGGCCAAAGGCAGCTGCACAGGCCGCAGGAGGTTCTGGTGAGCTTTTCATCTGCTCAGAGAGGCCCAGGGCTGGATAGAAGGAACTCAGGAGGCCCGTCTGAGGTGGAGGCCACCTCGGGGGCATGTAAGCAGAAGCTGAGCTTCCCACAGTAAGTGGAATCTGAAGAGGTGACCCTCAGACCCCTGGCAGCTCTAACGTCTCCGAGTTGGAAGTCAGTCCCCTCAGTCACAGCCTCTAGCTGCCCCCTCATAGGGCTGTGCCTCTCAAACACAGCTCCCAAGGTGAGTGGAGGCTGAGGGTGAATCAAACTTCCTACCCGTGGGAACCTCTGTGATCCCGGCCTCCCACAAGGGGCCAAGGATGATGAGCAAGGGACAGAGGGACTGACCCACACGACTTCCCCACGGATTCTGAACATGCTTGTGATTCACGGGGCCAATTAGTATCTGTCCTCATCTCCACTCCTCTCTCCCCAAAAGGACATGTCAGTGTTTACTATGACATCCACAGACACATCAAGGGCATCTGGGAAGAGTCATGTGTACATCTGGAGAGAAAGGAACTGTGAAAACCAGTAATATCTGCATCCATGTGTGCAGATACTGACATCCACATACAGCTGTCACATTCCTCCAGCAGCCCTGGAATACTCCGCAATCACGCTGACAGGTTTTGGCACATGGGAGCCAAACCAACTGGTGCTGTCCCCGAATGCCACCACTGCTGGGGCCTACCTTGAGATTGGGGGGAGCCTGGGTGCCATGCCCCATCTCACAAAATTCTGGCTGTTGTCCAGGAGGGTCTCACAGCCTTTGAGGATCATGCACTCCATGGCTATGTTTTCCTGGATGCTCTCTGTCTCATTTACTTCATTGTTCATTATCCTGTGGGGACAGAAAATAAGCCAGAGACAGGCTGTCCCCACCTCTCAGGGAGAAGGGAATGCCGGGCCTCTGGCCAGACGTAGGAAGAAGGCCTGGCACCCAGGATGCTCAGGTGGAGCCTGTGGTCATGAAGGGGGAGAGAGCATGCATATTGAATACCTGCTGTGCTGGGCACTCTATGGGAATGATCTCACATCATCCTTCTGACAGCCCAAGGAGACAGGCTTCAGGAAAGTGGATCAGGGTCTTGGGACAAAGGGCTTGGCACTCATGTGCCTTCTTCACTCCTGCCCGACCGGGAACAGGGCAACCCACAGTGACGAGGAGCCTAGCAGGAGCCCCAGGTGTTCTCCTTGGGGAAGTGTGCAGGATTTGGCTCCTTGGGGCATGAGAAGACTGGGGTCCCCACCCCACAATGGTTTTTGTTAGTCTGCAATCACGCTCTGATTACATTTTCTCCCTGAATGAACCTCCACTCCGGAGCCTGTGCCCTGCCCTGGTCCAGCCTTGTCCTCCCTCTACCCAGCTGGGATCCGTGGCCCTACTGGCTGCCTTTTGCTGGATTCGGGAAGCCATTTAGGGCACTGAGTGTTTGGCAGGGCTGGGTACTGGACCTCACATACTGCACACCAACAATCCTTTGCAGTTTGTGGTAACTCAACACTGACTACGAGGCTGCTCATCATCTCTTGGCCTTCATAAGGTGGAGAAACCAGGGCTCAGCTCTTGGTGCGCATCTCGTTCCTGCCTAAACTCACTCCCCTGGTGATCTCACTAGTCTTGTGACTTTAAATACCATCTCCGAGCTGATGGTTCCTGAATGGCTCCCACCCTGAAACCCCAGACTCAAACACCCTCCTCCCTTCTTGTCCTCTCCACCACTGTTGTCCATCTCAAGTTCAACATGCCCCCAGTAAAGCTCCAGTGAAGCAAGAAAGACTGCCCCTCCACACCTGCCCTTCCTGCACCTTTCTCTATCCCGGTTAGCAGCAACTCCAACCTTCTGCTTGCTCAGCCAAAAACGCTGGACTCACCCTTGACTCCCGTCTTCTCTCTCCTCACATCTAATGCATCAGAAACTCCTGTTGGTTCCATCTTCAAAACACACCCAGAATCTGAACCTCCTCCTCGCCTCCACTACCACCACCTGGTACAGGCCACCATCAACTGCTGCCTGGGTTGTTGTAGGCGCCTTGCTCCTGGCCCCTCTGCTTCTGCCCCGGCAGAGGAAGGTTGCCCCGTACTTTGGTGACTGAAAGAGGGGCAGGGGAGGGACCTTGACCAGAGGGCTGGGGCCTCTGACACTGGACTAGTCATGGGCTTCTCCACCCATGACACTGCCTGCTGTTGACTGCAGCCTTGAGCACATGAAGACCCATCACCCAGGACCCCCTCTGGGGCTCCTAAACCACAGATTGTGACACACTGACACTGGAGAACAGAAGAAGTTGGCAGAGTACCTGTGAGTCCCTGGGCGGTTCCCCATTTTGGCAGGTGGGCTCACGTGAGTACCCAGGGCCCTTCCTCGAACCCCATCTGTGCCAAGGACAGCACAGCACCTACACCATCCCACCAAGTGCCCACTGGGCTTCAGCTGTGAACTCCTCAGATTGTTCCGGGGGCCCTGCTTGCAGGTGGGGCAAGCTGGGGGTCCCCCAACCCTCACCACTTGGGATCCTAACCTGAACATGAGCTTTTACCATCTGGGGGTCAGCAAACTCCCACTGGGGAGCATCCTCAGCCCTGGCTTGTCCACTGGCGGGGGCACCCGGAAGCCGGGCTCACCCAGACAGCTCCTCCATTTTAGCCCTGACATCGTCCAGGCTGTTGGCTCGATGTGCTCATGAAAAGTGGGCCAGGAGCTCATGCAGTGTCAGAATGTGCCTGGGAATCTGCAGCAGGGAGAGGTAGGGGGAGAAGAACAGAGGCAAAGATGGGGAAGGAGAGAGACAGTGATGAAGCAAGTCAGAGAGAGAGCAGCAACATAGAGAGGGGGAGAGAGAGAGACAAAGCAGATGGAGACTGGTTCTCTCAGCTCCCAGCACTCCCACGAGCAGGGCTGAGGACGTACACCCACAGCACTTCTGATCTCAGACTCTAATGTGGAGCCTCTTCCAAGGTCTTGTCTGGAGCAAGAGCCCAACGCTTGAGGCTCTAAGCCGACAGGGAGAAGGGCCTGGAGGTGGGCTTAGGACCCAGAGCTCCCCCTCACCTTCCCACACTGCCTGCTCTGCGGAGCTGGACAGCCTGTGTGGTCCGCTGGGTCAGGGGCTGGCTCTAACCGCATTCTCCACGCAGCCCAGAGCTGGGGCCTGTTAGGGCCTGGGCCCTCCCGGCCATGGGCCCCTGGTGCTCCTAGGGGTGGCTTCCTCCCAGCTGGGGCCCTCAAAGCCATGGCCCCCGAGTGGGCTCCCCAGGCATGTGCCCTCAAGGACATGGTTCAGACTTTTAGATCAGACCTGCTTTCTAGCTATTAATCTCCATTTCCGTCTCTCTGAAATAAGGCCATCTGTCTCCTTGGGCTGTCAGAAGGATGATGTGAGATCATGCCCATAGAGTGCCCAGCACAGCAGGTATTCAATATGCATGCTCTCTCCCCCTTCATGACCACAGGCTCCACCTGAGCATCCTGGGTGCCAGGCCTTCTTCCTACGTCTGGCCAGAGGCCCGGCATTCCCTTCTCCCTGAGAGGTGGGGACAGCCTGTCTCTGGCTTATTTTCTGTCCCCACAGGATAATGAACAATGAAGTAAATGAGACAGAGAGCATCCAGGAAAACATAGCCATGGAGTGCATGATCCTCAAAGGCTGTGAGACCCTCCTGGACAACAGCCAGAATTTTGTGAGATGGGGCATGGCACCCAGGCTCCCCCCAATCTCAAGGTAGGCCCCAGCAGTGGTGGCATTCGGGGACAGCACCAGTTGGTTTGGCTCCCATGTGCCAAAACCTGTCAGCGTGATTGCGGAGTATTCCAGGGCTGCTGGAGGAATGTGACAGCTGTATGTGGATGTCAGTATCTGCACACATGGATGCAGATATTACTGGTTTTCACAGTTCCTTTCTCTCCAGATGTACACATGACTCTTCCCAGATGCCCTTGATGTGTCTGTGGATGTCATAGTAAACACTGACATGTCCTTTTGGGGAGAGAGGAGTGGAGATGAGGACAGATACTAATTGGCCCCGTGAATCACAAGCATGTTCAGAATCCGTGGGGAAGTCGTGTGGGTCAGTCCCTCTGTCCCTTGCTCATCATCCTTGGCCCCTTGTGGGAGGCCGGGATCACAGAGGTTCCCACGGGTAGGAAGTTTGATTCACCCTCAGCCTCCACTCACCTTGGGAGCTGTGTTTGAGAGGCACAGCCCTATGAGGGGGCAGCTAGAGGCTGTGACTGAGGGGACTGACTTCCAACTCGGAGACGTTAGAGCTGCCAGGGGTCTGAGGGTCACCTCTTCAGATTCCACTTACTGTGGGAAGCTCAGCTTCTGCTTACATGCCCCCGAGGTGGCCTCCACCTCAGACGGGCCTCCTGAGTTCCTTCTATCCAGCCCTGGGCCTCTCTGAGCAGATGAAAAGCTCACCAGAACCTCCTGCGGCCTGTGCAGCTGCCTTTGGCCCCTGCTGCCCTTGGCAAGGGTATTGTTGACTTGGAGTTCTGTCCTGAGGCCCTTTGTGTGGCCCCTTGTGCCCTTTCTCTAGGCTGACCCTGTGACCTGTGGAGCCCAGAGCCAGCCTCCCTGTGTCCTGGCTCCCCCTGAGCTGCATTGGGCCCAAGCTGGAAGTGGGTCAATGAATGACCTCTCCTTGGGTGGAGAGTGTCACCACGGTCCAGGAGTCTGCTCCACTGCCTGAGCCTAAGCATTTCCTCCCCCCCTTAGGGACTAGGCTGGACGTGGAGACCAGACAAGGGCCCAGCAAGGTTCCTGGCAGTGATGGACGTGGGCAGGAGGCAGAGTGGTGGCCCAGAGCATGCCTGGGAAGATGGAGCATCAGGGAGGGCTTCCTGAGGAGGCATCACTGGAGTCGAGTCTTGAAGCGTAAGTAGGAGTGCACAGGGTGGATGGGGTGAAGGAAGGGCCTTCCAGGCCAAGGAGCAGCACTCAGGAGCCACAAGTAACTTGCCCTGGAACTAGAGTGGGAGCAGAGAGGGGAGACGATGATAAGGAAGGAGAAGTGCTGGAGCAGCCTGCTGGCGGGCCTTGAAGGCCTGAGTCCCGAGGACAGTGAGGAGCTGCTGAGGTAAGTGGGGAGAGGAGGCCTACAGCACGTCTTAGGGGAGCAGGGACTGCAAATGGGTTCATCACAGTCCCCTGCTCTGCCCGGGAGTGGCTTCGGAGTGCACCTTGTTGGACTGGGGGCTCTCTTGGCTCTGCAGCCAAGCATGTCGTGACTGATGAGTGATGTCTGCTGCGGCTGTGTGTGGCAGCAGGTGCCCTGTGTCTCTTGCTCATCCCTCTGGGCCAGAGCCAGCTCCACACTGGTCCAGCCTCCTGCCTCCTCCAGACCCAGCCCTAAAGAGGTACAGCCTTTTAGATACAGGATACAACCTTCCTTAGAGAGGGAGTACAAACAATACCCTCGTTGGCCTAAATTCAGCCACCAATTAAGAAAGCTTTCGGGTTCGACAATATACTTAATTTCAGTCACAGAAACTAACTCCTAATCTAATACTGCATTAATCTATTAATTCATAGAAGTAGTACTGTTACTATGAGGAATAAGAGTTGTTTCTCCTTGCATAATCTGATATCAGAACACATAATCACCAAAAGTTAACAATAAAATAAATTCAACCCAATAATTATTTATTATATTAATTGTTAACCCAACACAGGTAGGCATTCAAGGAAAGCTTTAAAAAGTAAAAGAAAATCGGCAAACACAGCCCACACCTGTTTAGGAAAAGCATCTCCTCTGGCATTTCTGGTGTTACAGGCACTGCTTGCTCAGTGACACGGTGTAAAAGCCGCGGTGACCAGACCTTGCAAAGGCAACATCATCATTTGTTGTCTAAATGAGAACTTGTATGAAGGGCCACTCGAGGGTTTTACTCTCTCTTACATTTAAACAGTGAAATTGACCTTTCCCTGAAGAGGTGGGAATGACAAAATAAGGCGAGAAGACCCTATGGAGCTTCAATTAATTAAAAAAACACAAAGGTAAGCCAAATCAAGGGATAACAAAACTTAAATGGACTAAGAATTTTGGTTGGGGTGACCTCAGGGAAGAAAATAACCACCGAGTGATTAAAATCTAGACCAGCTAGTCAAAATATTTTATCACTTATTGATCCAAAATATTGATCAGCGGAACAAGTTACCCTGAGGCTAACAGCACAATCCTATTCTAGAGTCCATATCCACAATAGGGTGTATAACCGATGTTAGATCAGGAAATCCCAGTGGTGTAGCCGCCGTTAATGGCTCATTTGTTCAACGATTCAAGCCCTACGTGATCTGAGTTAGGACCAGAGTAAGCCAGTCATTTTCTATCTATTCCGTATTTCTCCCAGTATGAAAGGGCAAGAGAAACAAGGCATACTTTACAAAAGCACATTCAAACTAATGGATGATATAATCTTAATCTAATATATATATGTATATAGCCCTGCCTATGAACGGGGTTTGTTAGGGTAGCTGATTAATTGCATAAACATAAACCTTTATAGCCAGAGGTTCAATTTTTCTCCCCAACAGCATGTTCATAATCAATCTTCTTTTATTAATTGTCCCCAATCTACTTTCCATAGCATTGTTTACACTGATTGAATGAAAAGTATTAGGTTATATATGACTCCGTAAAGGACCACACACCACTGGCCCCATGATATGTGGAGACACCAGTATTTACGTCAGTGCCACAAGGCCATCAGCTGGAGTTCACATTGGAAAACGTACCCGGAAAGACACCCTACAAAGGACACACTAGCACACAACTGGATAAGTCATGTGGACTTTTGTCAATGACCTAGTATTTAAAATGGTAGGATAAGGATGCAGGATTCTAAAATGTTCATGGAAATGCTGAAGGGACAATTCAGAAACAAGGAATAATCGACAAGGTAAACCAACTCCAATAGATTTATTATTGCTTACATGTACACAGTAAGAGTTTTTGCTGAATAATTAAGTATTCGTGTATTTGTCTTGATGAAAACATGAAACTTTATGATGAATAAAAATGGGCCATTTTCCTGTATTAGTACATTACTACTCAGCATGTAGTCAATTTCTATAGTTAATGGAGTTATAAACATAATTAAAAAGGCATGCATCCATCAGAAAATAGCTATGAATTAATCTGGAAATTGTAGGGCCAAAAATAATGTTTTCAATATTCTGTGTTAGAAAATGTATATACATAACAAGGATGAGAGAAAACTCTGATTCAAGGAGATTAAAATGTGATCTAATCTTAAAAGAGTAAAAAGGGCCTTAGTCCTGGGAGACTGGGGATAGGCAGTAAAATTTCACAGAATTCTGAGACTGGAAATGGACCATTCCCTATTTGCATTTTTATATTGTCGTTGCCAAGGGAATTTTGCCACCAAGAACAGAGAGATGGTGGGGAAAGAGGACATAGAGGGATATTGCAGACATGGGAAGGGTTCCATTTTCAGGACCCTTTAGAGCAGCCGGGTGTCCATATTCTAGATCATGTAACCACAAAGAATTTCCCCTGGCAGATGCCTTCTGTAGCTCTTCCCTTCCAATTTCCACTCATTGCTCTTGGTGAGATCATCCTATATGAGAACAGGCTGGGAGAAAGACAGAGCTGCCTGGAGGAAAGCCCATCTTATAAATTGACCCTGCGCTGGAGCTGGCTGGGCAGAGGACAGGAGCTGCACGATGGACACCAGCCCCTCTTCCGTCCAGGGACTTTCCTCTGTTTTCCAAAGCACTGGCTGTAACACTGAGGTTCGTTGAAGGCTAATGGGATGAGGTGTGAGACTAAGGCGTCGATAAAGCACTTGATGCAACGTTTTCATGCGTATCAATATGTACATAACTACGGAGAAGGTCCCTAACGTCTTTATGATCCTTAAGGGACATTTGACTCACGCCAAATTAGGAATCATTGGCAATAATGTGTCATGTGGAAGAAGGATCATCGATCTAGATGAAGTTATTCACACACTCAGTGTCCTAGTCAGTATGGGATGCTGTAACAAAAATACCATAGACTGGGTTCTTTATTTATATTTTTGCTGAGGAAGAGTCATCATGAGCTAACATCCATGCCAGTCTTCCTCTATTTTGTATGTGGGTCACCCCCACAGCATGGCTGCTGATGAGTGGTGCAGGTCTGTGTCCAGGAACCGAACCCAGACTGCCAGAGAGGAGCTCACTAAACTTAACCACTAGGTGGTGGGGCAGGCCCCTAGACTGGGCACTTTTGGGTTTTTGTGTGTGTGTGTGTGTGTGTGTGTGTGAGGAAGATCAGCCCTGAGCTAAGATCTGATGCCAATCCTCCTCATCTTTGCTGAGGAAGATTGGCCCTGGGTTAACATCTGTGCCCATCTTCCTCTACTTTTTATATGGGACGCTGCCACAGCACGGCTTGACAAGCGGTGCATCAGTGTGCACCCGGGATCCGATCCTGCAAACCCTCAGGCCGCCGAAGTGGAGCACACACACTTAGCCACTGCGCAACTGGGCTGTCCCTAGACTGGGCACTTTTAACAACAGAAATGCATTCCTTAGAGTTCTCAAGACTGGGATGTTCAAGATCTAGGTTCCAGCTGATTTGTTTTTGGTGAGACCTGTCTTCCTGTTTTGCAGAAGGACAGCTTGTTGCTCTACCCTCATCTGGCAGAGAGAGTTCTGGCCCTCCATCTCCTTATAAGGGCACTAATCCCATCATGGGGGCTTCACACTCATGGCCTCACCTAACCTAATTAACTCCCAAAGGCTCCACTTTCAAATACCATCGCGTCAGGGGTTAGGATTTTAACGTATGAAATTGGGTTACATAGACATTCAGTCCATAGCATTCATGAAACCAACAATTAACAAATATCTATAGTAGTCATACAGCCCCAACTGAAGAATGTTCTGGAGATCACGTGGCAAATGATACAATGTCCTTCCCTTCACAGAGTCTTCTAGTGGAGGCAATAAAATTTAACAGGGAAACAAAACTTGTGATATTAAAAAGCTAACATAGATCAATATGACAGATTGTACTTACTATTGTCTTCTGCTAACACAAGTCTGATTACCACGGTCCAGATTACGCAAATTCCCCCGGGTGAGGGTATGTCTGGCAATCTCACCTAAAAAGGCTCTTAACTTTTTGAAATTTTATTTCATCTAGTCCTGTTTCTTCCACATCCCTTTGGTGTTTTCAAACACACCGTATTTATTAAATCAATGTTTAATTGTTGCTCTGCCTTTACCACATCTGACTGGAAGCAGAAGTTACTGGACTTTGCTGGAACCAAATTTCATTTCATTTTTCCTCCTCTTTCTACTCAGACTCTCTTCTCTCACTGTTGAAATAGCAAATGCCTTAGGGGAGAAGCTGCATGGAGCTGGTGCTCACAATCTTGTGCTTCCCTCATCTCAGAGATTATAGACCCCCAAGTCCTGCCTGCACGGGATGTTCTCTGACCCTTCCAGCAGCTGTTCTGTGTGCTTTATCCAGCTTTTATAGCTGCCCAAGGAAAGCTACTCAATAAAAGTGGAACCTGCAGTAATTTTATCCTGAAATGTTTTAAATGTTTTAAACCAATGAATATTTGTCATTTTTCAATGAGTATAATTTTATAAGAAACATTTAAATAGGAATTTTAACAGCAATAATGGCTGTTCTTTGGCCAGAATTCCATGTCACTCATTGTCTGGAATTATACCTAAGCTTTGATGAACTCTCCTCAGTGCCTTTTAAAATATCACTGTCCCTTACATTTCAATATCTTGTGATGGGTTTGTATCAGTCACCTCCTTTGTACCATTTCAGACCCTCTTGGCTCCTCATACCCTTGAGTCGTATGTCATTTAGGAACCAGCTTTGCAGGTATCACATTTGCTTTATGCAAGTGCCTCCTGTCTGCTCCCCCCATGTTCCCCCTGTTCCCTCTGCCTCTCCCTCTTGCCCTGGGGTGTCCATGTTGATGCTGAGGTGTGAAAAAACCCCTGATCAAGCCCACACGTGCATGGCCACGTTCCTTGTTGTGTGGATGTGTGTGTGTTCAGCAATTCTGTATGGTCACAGGGTGCATGGCTATTATAGCATCTATGTGAATGTGTGTTTTGTTGATGTCTGTGTGTGTTTAGAGTTCAAGTCACTGTGGGCTCTGAGACAGTGAGTGGTCTGTATGTGTGTGAGTTTGTGTGTATGTTCTGATTATCAGTGTGCATTATCAGGTGCAGTTTACAGGCTGAATGCTGCTGGTCATTTGCAAATAGTGTGTGTGTGTGTGTGTGTGTGTGTGTTGTCAGCATTTCCAAGTGTTCAGAAGATGTCTGTCATTGTGGGAATGTGTAGAATAAGTATGTTGTTAGAGATCAGTGTGGGTGCCAACATTGTTTGCTTGTTTATGTCAACACTCTACACCCCTGAAGAAACACTGAGTCCAGACAGACACAGGCCCCATCAGGCCCACAGAGATCATACTCAGCTGTTTCCTCCTCATCACAGAAATACGAATGGGTAGCCACGGACCACTAGATATTTGAGGTATTCCTCTAGCATGAAAGATGGAGCAAGAAACACATACACTGAAGTGAGGGACTAAAGGAGCAGCAAGGAAATCCAGAGATCATAGTGAAACTTCAATTACATCTCTAGTAACATCTTCAAAACAGTTAGAGATGGGCCAGACCCATGGCCTAGTGGTTAAATTCAGAGAACTCCACTTCAGCAGCCCAGGTTCAGTTCCTGGGCATGGACCTACACCACTCATCAGTGGGCCAGGCTGTGGTGGCAACCCACATACAAAATAGAGGAAGGTTGGCACAGAGGTTAGCTCAGGGTGAATCTTCCTTTGAAAAAGAAGAAGATTGGCAACAGATATTAGCTCAGGGTGAATCCTCCTCAGCAAAGAAAAAGAAAAAGAAGATAAAACATCCATTAAGTATATATATATGTATTGATGTTACCGCACAATATTGAGGTTCTCTTGCCCAATCTACATTAAAAAAGGTAATTATTCTGGCATTAGCTTTTGGGGAAAGAATTGTAGCTTTATTTTGTGAGATTGATCTGCAAGGAGATGGGGCACGTGTCTGTCTCAGATCTGTCTCCCTGATCCAGGGCTTGGGTTACAATTTATGGGATGAAGGGCAGGGTGGTCTGATGTGTGGAGGTAGATGATTGGAAGTAAGGAGAAGTGAGGTAATTGATGATCCGCGCAAGCAAAGTCAAGCTTCATGGCTCTTCATCAGATGTGTGTTCACAAATTGGCAGTGTTACCATGATCTGAGGATGGAGCTTTTAGCTCGATGTCAAAAAGGTCACTTATCAAGCATTTGCGCAGGCCCGGTTGATGGGTTGGTGGTCTCAACTGGCCTGAACTGGACGAGGGGTGTCAGTTCCTGAAAGAAAATGCGGAACTACTCTGTTGATAAGATGGGGTCAGCTGAACTGGTCCTGGAGGGCCGATGGTTGTGTTGGTATATGCATATATATGCATATGCATGAGATTATCAGGATGTGTGTTAAATGTAGAGTATACACAAAGCCAGAATCTAGTTAAAAAGATCAAAACAGATTTTAATCAGTAATATACCACTGCAGTAGGGAAGAGGGAACAGGGCTGAATTCAATTTGATTTGTACAGAGGTGACGGGGCATTTGAAAGGGAGAATGAGGGAGCAGGCAGAGGGGTGAGCAGGGGCTCAGTAGAGTCAGGGAGGGAACAGCTACAGAGTGTTGGTCAGTGCAGTGTGATCTGGCCAGTTGTGTCTGCTAGTTGGAAATGATCAAAGTTTAACTTCTCTCCTCTCACAGAGTCTGGGAGACAGACACCCTGTCCTCCTCTCAAGGAATGACTCTCAGAACCTTGAGAAATGCAGTTATAGGAGACACATACACAACTCAAAAAGACAGAGGAAAGATTCACAGTTGTAAGCACTTTTGGGTAAATGCTCTAAGAAAGGGATGTCAGGGGCCAATGATCGAGTGTTGGCCAGAACAAACAGTCAATTCTTTTGGCTGCCTTGAGCTTTCTCAAGCAGGCACTATAAGGGGGCAGGGGTCATCGTAGGGATGTGGATTTGAGCTGTTAGAAACTATGTCAGTGTTTAATTCTTTAATGTGTGTGTGTGGGGTGAAACTATTTGTGCTGAGAGGCTGTAGTTATTATAGGCCAAGATCAAGGCCTAGTGAAGAAGAGGGCTCAAAGGAGCCTGGCTTGAGTTTGGTCAAGTAAAGGAAACTATATATATGAATAATATATGTATTTTTTGAATAACATAAATCATTATATTGAATAATATAATACATTGAGTTAAATAATATAAATATATATTTAATGAATATATATTGAATGTGTATAAATAAGTATGTGCATATATATTTGAATTAAAAAATATAAATATATATATGATTTAAAGGAATATTCAGACATAATAACAGAAATTTCCAGAATTGATAAAATTCTTCTACTCTAGCTTCAGGCAGCTGAATACATCTCAAGCAGAATTAAAAAAATAAATCTAGAGTCAGATACATCCAGGGAAACCAAAGAACACCAAATACAAAAGAAGATATTCAAAGCCCCGCAGAGGGACAGAACACTTATGGAGACTTACATTTAGACCCATGATACGTGTCTTAACAACGGAAGGCAAGAGAGAGTTGGATTAATTCTTCAGGGTACAGAGAGACGATCACTTTCAGTGTATACCCAATCAAACCATATCTCAAGAACTGGGGTGAATTAAAGATATTTTTATGCAAACATTTACTAAGAGTATTACCACCAACAAATGCTCATTAAGGAACATCGAAGGAATGTACTTTAAGGGAGCCAGCCACCTGGTGTATTGGTTTAAGTTCACCACGCACCACTTTGGTTGCCTGGGTTCATGGGTTTGGATCTCAGGTGTGGACCTACAGCACTCATCAGCCATGCCGTGGTGGTGACCCACATGCAAAATAGCAGAAGATAGGAAAAGATGTTAGCCCAGGGCTAATCTTCCTCAAAGAAAAAATTTAAAAAGTGAAAAAGAATGTACTTTAAGAAGAAATTGATAGAAGAAGAAATGCTAAGATGTAAAAATGGATCGTGAGGATAAAAAAGGGTAAACGTCTGAATAAATCATTGAAAGCATGACTTTACCAAACAATAATAATATTGACAGGGTATAACTGATGGAGTTAAAAACTAACGACAAGGGAACTTCTGGTTTAGAGGAGACTAGGACAGGAAAACACTCTTGCTGCAAAACTGGACAAAGCCAGATAAATTATAAATATATTTTTAGAGCATCAGAGAACTTCAGAACCAACCAACTAAAATTCCAGAAAGAAGAAAACTCTTTTATGTGAGCAGGGATTTTTATCTTTCTTTCCCCTGCAGGCATTTTCTGATTCTAGGTGCTTGCCGAGACTCTGGCTTGCTCAGTCAGAGCCTCGGCTAGGGAAAAGAGAAACTAGCCAAACTTCTAGTTTGGTGTGGCAGAGGAAACCTGAAGGCTCTCAGACACACAACTGCTCTTCCTCACAGCACCTGTGTTAAGTTTTGGTGCCACACAGGAATCTGGGGAAATAGGCCAAAAGCTTCCACAAAGCAAAGCGAAACCTCCAGAAGTGGTGGAAGTGGCCTAAGTCAAACATCCTGCTAGTGTGACCTTTTGGGAATTTGCCATATTGTGAACAATGTAAGGTAGGAGGCTGGAGAGCTACGCTGAGATGTCTGACGGGCGTAGCTAAGTTTTCTGTGGGCTCCCAAACCTGAGGAGACAGATCTACCAGACTTGGGACCAGACCCCTGTGCGGGGGAGGGGAGCACCGCAAACAGGAACGGGGGAAAGTGGAAGGCCTGGGTTTACTAAAACTGAGACCCAGACCCAACTCTGATCAAGGTCTGATTGGACTCAAGGGCTCCAACTTCACTCTGTTTCCCAATGAAGGAAGATAAGGTCATGTGAAACCTCTCGAGTTATGTTACACAGACGTTACAAAGACACTCGTGGGAGGCTGGAGAAGGCAAACCACAGACTGGGAGAAGACCTTTGCAAATCACATATCTGACAGGACTATAAAGAACTCTCAAAACTCGGCAATAAGAAAATTCAAGTTTAAAATGGTCACAGATTTGGACACTTCACCAAAGAAGATACGCAGATGGCAAATAAGCACATGAAAAGATGCTCAAGGTCGTTAATCATGAGAAAAAGGCACATAAAAACCACATTGAGATCCTGCTATGTACATACTGGAATGACTAGAATTAAAGAGGTTGAGCATACCAAGTGTTAATGAGGATGGAAAGTAACTGGAACACCCTTACATTGCTGGTGGGAACACAAAGTGGTTCAGCCTCTTTGGAAAACCGTTTTAAAGTGGAGTTTATTATGCTGCTGTAACAAATTAGCACAAATTTCATGGCTTAAATCAACTCAGATTTATTGTTTTACAGTACTGTAGGTTAGCAGTCTGACACGGGTCTCTTTGGGCTATAATCAAGGTGTTGGCAGAGCTAGGTTCTTTTGGGGAGACTTTAAAGCTTAATCCATTTCCTAGCCTTTTCAAGCTTCTAGAGACCACCACATTCCTTAGCCTATGCCCCCTTCCTCCACCCTCAAAACCAAGAACTCGGCATCTCTCTGGCCCTGCTTCCCTTGGATCTTTTTCTACTCTACTGCTTCTCTTTCCCTTTTAAGGGCCTTTGTGATGCACTGGGCCCACCTGGATAATCCAGGATCCTCTCCCTATTTTAAAGTCAGTTGATCAGTAACCTTAATTCCGTCTGCAAATTTAATTCACCTTTGCCAAGTAAACCAATGTATTCCCAGGTTCAGGGATTAGGACATCTTTGTGGGCCATGACTTTGCTACCACAAAGAGTTTTTAAAATAAAGTTAAACATGCACATACCATATGACCCAGCAATTCCACTTCTATGTGCTTACCCAGGAGAAGAAGACATGTTCATGCAAAAACTTGTTTGCCTTCTCAAATCATAAAGATTTACAGCAGCTTTATTCATAGTCAAAAAAGACAAAACTGAAAATAACTCAAATGTCCTTCAACTGGTGGATGGATAAACTGTGGTAAATTCATACAATGGATACTACATTCCGCAATAAAACAGAAGGAACTGCTGATACAGTCAACAACATGGATGAACACTCAAATAAATGTATCATGCTAAATGAAAGAAACCAGACTCAAAAGGCCAAATACTGTAGGATTCCATTTATATGATATTCCAGAAAAGACAAACCATAGAGAAAGACAACAGATCATTAGCCACCAGGGGTTAAGGTTGGGGGAAGAGTTGACTAGAAAAGAGCAGCTCAAGGGAGTTCTGGGTGCTGGAACTGTTCTGTATCTCAATTTTGGTAGTTGCACAGCTCTATGCGTGTGTCAAAAGAGGAAAACAAATACTTCATTCCTCACCCATCAGATTGGCAAAAATTTAAAAATCTGACAATGCCAATCTGACCATTCCCAGGGCAAGGATGACTTAAACACTGTTGGAGGGAATGGAAATTGTTAAAACTTCAGAGGATGATTTGGCTGCAGCTCATCAAGAGGCTGATGCACATCAGCCTCTGGCCCAACAATCCAATCACAGGCAGGTGTCCACTCTAGGGAGTTCACACGTGTGCTCGAGGAGACACACACAAGGATGGTCATTAAACATGGCAGGGGAATAAATTAATTGTGGTTAGTAGTTACTTAAAAAAGAAAGGAAAGAAATGCATATGGGAAATAATCGACCCTGCTGACTATGTATATGATATGAGAAGGTAACTCATTGATTTGTCTACTTAATAGTACGCAGCACAGAGAGCACTGTACTAGGAATCTGGAGACAAGCATCTGAGCATTTAGTTCCAACTCTGCCACTAAAGTAGCAGTCTGACTGTGGACGACTTAACTCAAGAAACCTCACGTTCCATTTCCTGGAAATTGAAGAGGTTAGGCTCTAAACCACTAAAATTATTTCCACCTCAACAATTCTATGATTCAATAAGTCAACAATCAAAAATTATATTCCAAAGTACCTATGTTGAGAAACTGTTTTTCCCAGACACCCTGAAATCAGAAAGTATCAGAGAAATAAAACATCTTATTATATTGATACATAAAATGGTCCAAATGTCTTGGAATGTCTATGACCAGGTTTTTAATCAAGATCATAACTCAGAAAGAGTGTAAAAGCAACTAAACCTGCCATATCGACTTGGGTCACCCTCAGGTAAAATTTATATATCCTCTCCCATTTTAACATTCCAAAAGAAGTTCCCCATACCAATGAGTCCATCTTGTCAAGTTCAGGTCTGTCTAGCCAAAAGTCATTCATGTGTATGGTAAGATTTACTTGATTTTTTAACAAAGATAAATTGATGAATGGCTTTTTGTATTTTTGCCTGTTTCATCTATAAAGAGCTTACATTATAATTTAATAGCTTCAGCCTGCTACAATAATTTAAAGAGTCTTTTGAAACTTGTAACATGCCATGTCCAACAGGATCTAGTAAAAAAATCAGTAGTTCAGAATCCAAAAAAGCTCATTTAAAAGTTTCATTACCGCCAATACTTACACTTCAAAGACGCCAATAACCAACATGTCATTTCTTTCTACTGCAGAATTTAATAGGTTATCAACTTCTGGTATCACCCAAAAGCATAATTAGGATGCTATCATTAAAATGTATTTTTTAATAAGAAATATTAAAACTAATGATTAAACTATTGAACTAAATGATTAACTAAATATGAAAACTAATGACAACTAATGATCTGTTGTCTTTCCCTATGGTTTATCTTTTCTAGAATATTATATAAATGACATCCTACCGTATTTGACCTTTTGACCTTTCCCCTTGTCAGTCAAATCAAAATTTCAAACTTCTTGTTCTATGGGCTTTCCAAATCTAAATTCTTACAATTCTAAATGAGTACGGAGACAAAACAGACACTACATACAACTTCCAAAATCCTCCTCTTTATCCGATTTTAATTTTAGCACCGACTGCCAAGAAAATCTTTTCAACTGAAACCAAAATTCCATACACATTATGTCAATCATCAATTGATCAGTCATCAGTCTATGTTAACAGAAGGTGAGTTAGTATTAGGAAGCTACACAATTTGCACCAAAGACTGTTTAAAGCTCCTTTCATTAAATGCAGTTTACAACAATTCACAGGCTTCAAAGTTCACCTTGCAAATATAGAGTCAATTATCAGAAACCATGAATGCGATCAGGCTTTTCAATAAAGGTGGTCCCAAGGATGTAGAAACCGTTCATTTGTTTAATGAAGGCAATGAGGAGCCCAATAGCCTGAGCGGAGTCAGGCAGAGGAGCGCTGACCACAGGCCCTCTTCCGAAGGAAAGCGTTCACCCAAAGATGTTGCGACCTGGCCTAGACGGGGTCCCGGGGGGCGCGAACTCAAGGGCGGGCGCACAGGGCAGGCGACTCCCTGCCGCCCCCTGCACCACGGATGGGTGTGACCCCGCTGAGGTGGGGCCCCGCCAAGGCACAGGGACAGGCTGGCCAAGCGGCGCTCTTCTGCTCCTCCAAGGGACAGAGGTTGGGCTCCCCCGCCTGGAGCAGCCCGCCAGCAGCCCCGGCCCCCGGTCCCATCCGCCGCCCCGGACGCCGCGCTCCCGCCATACGCGGCGGAGATCTCCACGCCGAGCCCGCTGCCCACCGCCTACCTCAGCGCCGCTCCTGCCCAGCGCTCCTCCACACTGCAGAAAGGAGAGCTCCCCGCGCTGAAAATCCTGGAGGAAGGATCCAGAAACTGCCCGAGCCCCCCACACAAACTCCAGTGGCCACCACTTCCGCATCAGGGACTCCGCCCCCAGTGCATGCGCCCCGGGGCTCTCCAGCTCGGCGGCCCCTCTGCCACTCTGAGCACCGGTCCTGCGCTTGCTCGGGACTCTGAGGATACAATGGGAACCCTTGTGGGGGGCACTGGGAGGGGTGTCGGGGATTGGGGACCGAGGTGTCCATGAGATGGAGAGCAGGAGCCGGCTGACGCTGTGCAGCCCTTGACTCTGCTCTCCCTGGATGACCTTCAGCTCCTGGAGAAGTTCTGCCTTCCCTTGAGGTGGCTTCTCCTGTGCTGAGAAGCCCGTTACACGATCTAACATCTGTTTATAAAAGAACAATGACATCCTTAACACCCAATGTGTTGTGTCTCCAGAAGAATTCTCTGCTTCCCCAGAAGATGATACAGGGAGCAGCTGGGACCGGGTTCTGACCAAGGAAGGAAGGATGCTGAGGGCCCAGCTGACTCCCCTCCACTGGCTCCTTCCCCTGATCCATGGCCCTGATGGGGCAACAGTGCTGGGGACTCCTGCAGGTGACAACTCTCAAGTGTTTGCCCACGGTATTACATTTCTTATGGTTTAGTGGTTAAAACAGGGGGCTAGCTGTCAGTTTTTCAGACGATTTCATTTGCAGAAATGTCTTTGGACAAAGAAGTTTGTTTTCTTCATCTCTGATTTTTAAAATCAATAACAATAATTAAAACACTTATTTTCTTAATCTCATTGGCATGCAAAAACAAAAAAGTCACTTGGATTTCACCAAATTGGCCACATTTTCATTAAGACTTTGGAAGTATTGCTGATTGAATTAAAGAAAGCATTTGGGAAGAACAATTACCTTCAGATAGTATCTGCCCAGATAAATGTACAAACAGAGTTATGAGCCGTTTTGAGGGGCCTGGCAAATCCAGTTTGCGTTTTACAATGGATCGTCCAGAGTACAGGTTAAATTAGTAATTTTCTGTGGAGTTTTCGAGTAAATGTTCATGTCGGCTTCATCAAATAGGTCTGGTGATTTAAATGAATGTTGAGCTAGAGATAAAAGTTTTCAAGAGACTGAGAAATATTAGGTAAATGTACTTTAAAAGGGGTGCAAATTAAAGTAAATCTGCCATTATCCTCTTTAAAACAGATTCAGAGTAACATTATTGTCAAGGTATAAGAAGGAATAGAAATGTTTTATAAAAACAATTCTTCACTTCTAAAGGACCTAACGTGACATTCTAGAAGTCTCCATAGTCTTTCACTCATCTAGATTTAAATTGTTCAATTAATACTTTAAAGACTAATGAATCTGAGGGCAAAATATTCAAGGTCATTGTTTGTTTTTCATTGTTGCAAAGTAGATGGGTATGAACTGTGGCTGAAATTCATGGTCTTGAAGAAGAAAAATATATAGAACTTATTTATCACTCTCACAGTGTGTCCTGACTTAATCCTACACATATCCCCAGAATAAAGCCTCAAGGAATTCCATTATGTTATTAGAAATGACATCTTTCATTCACCATGAATATTCTCTAATTAATTCTCTAGCTAGTAATTATGTTCCTGATGCAAATAGGCAAGTAAAAGAATCCATGCTTGATTAAATTGGGCTCATAACATGTATCCATGGGAGACACATGAGAAATGGAGTCTCTCAAAAGAATGGCAGAGATGCTCCTCTTAAATACTATCTTCAGATAAGACAAAGGAGGATGTTGGGGGTGGGGTTTGGGATGTGAGACTGGAGAAGACAATTCTCATGGAGAGGGACATGTAAATGTTTGTCTGAACCAACTCCCCTGCACTGGGCTCTGGTCCTGAAGGGACGACAGGGAGGTGACCAGGAACAGGCCTCCCAGTGGTGGTGCCTTCCCAGGGGTAGCATGGGGATGCTGGGGGAAGGGGGATGGTGTGTGACATGGCACCAGCGGTGGAGGCAGCAATGCAGAGGTCAGGGATCTCTCTCGCTCTCTCACTCTCTCTCTCTCTCTGTGTCTCTCTCTCTCAGGGACCTGAGAAGAGGAAGTTGGCAGAGCCCGCGCCCCTCGCCTACCTCTCTCATGGGCCCTTCTTTCTCTGGCCGCTCGCTATGGGAGCCCTGCGGCCTTGGGTTTAACCCATGAGGCCAAGGGCACGTGCACAGCCAGCGGGCCTAGGGGGGGCCTTGGGGGTCCTCAGTGAAGGCCCCACCTGCCCGCGAGGCCTTGACACAGTGACACCACCTGAAAATAAAGCAAACACATATAAGCATATGTAGTTTTAAAAGGAAAAGCACACAACTAAAAGAATTGATATCATTAAATACACTATTCTATTTGTTTATGTGTCAAATTACTGATAGGAAATAGCCCGGTGTAGTGATAGTAGAATTGATCAATTTCATAGAGAATTCTTTTAACGGTTGCTCATAGCTTGTGTTTTACATCATTGATTAGGGTAATATTTTCATCTTTTCCTTTCCTAGTGTCTCCATCAATCAGCCTTGAAGTGGAACTGAGTACATGCTTTTCAGAAGCGGCATCATTCTCTACTCAGCCAGAGCATTGGGCCTGACAATAGCTGGATCCAGCAGAAAACTGGGCACTCTAGGAGATATCATGTGGAGATGTGCCTGGCTGGACTAATAGTCACGTGGATATGATTTTTAAAAAAATCTCTCAGAGCTTTCCCAAAATCAAATAATATTCTTAAGTTGCTTTAGTAGACGAGACATTAGTTAGTGTCTTTTTAATTTCCACAGAAGCTTTTTGTATGTTACTAAAGAAACTAAACATTATGTCTTTTTTCTTGTTACCAAAATGGACTTGGTATTAAAAACAAGAAACCTACAAGAAAGGAAACACTCATATGGAATAGAAATTGTGGGTCGCAATTGCTACTTTTTTATATAAAATCATGTTTTATTTATTTACAATTTCTCTCAACTGTGCTTTTGAAAATAACTTAGTATTAGAAATTACCAGTAAGAAGAGGGTGTGCTCCCTTGAGTGTGGTCCAGTAGAAGTCAGGTGACTCAGACCTGAGTTCTAGGCCCAGGTCTGTTTCTGGTTAGTGTGTGACAACGTACTTAGCCTCTCTGGAACGTAGTATTCCTTTCTGTAAAATTAAAGTGTTTGATGATTTTTGAGAACTTTTCTAAATATTAAATGACTTCTCTTTTATATTTTTTATAATTTTATTTATTTATTTTTCCCCCAAAGCTCCAGTAGATAGCTGTATGTCATAGCTGCACATCCTTGATGTATGTGGGACACTGCCTCAGCACGGCCGGAGAAGTGGTGCGTCGGTGCGTGCCCGGGATCCGAACCCGGGCCTCCAGCAGCGGAGCGCGTGCAGTTAACCACTAAGCCACAGGGCCAGGCCTGACTTCTCTTTTAAAAAACTAAAAGATCCTTCTCAAACTTATACATTATCAAAAATTTTTTCTGAACTTTCACTTACCAAGAACAACTGATGTCCCTTCAATTATATTGATTGAAAATAAAGATCATGAAAGTATAAATTTGGTAATCTAATAAATGAATTAGCATAAAAATGAGCCAGGAAAAAATTTATGATCAATCAAGATATTACACTATGAAAATATTACTGTTTGTTACAGTACATAAAATGATGACACTGAAATAGTATCTTTTTGCTGTCTGTAAGTTTATATTGTTACTCATATATCACCATTAATCCTATTATGTTTTACAAGTAATAAAATGTCTTGAAAGGAGAGAACAATAAAGCAGCAGCCCTGCATTACACACGAATGTTGTGTTCTCCCTGGAGGGAAAATGAGGATACAACATTGGTCAAGTACTTCATTTTGTAATCCACTGGTGCCTTTCAAACATATAGCTATTATTGTAAGAGTAAAGATGTTCTTTTTTTTTTAATAATTTTATTTATTTATTTATTTTTCCCGCAAAGCCCCAGGAGACAGTTGTATGTCATAGTTGCACATCCTTCTAGTTGCTGTATTTGGGACGCGGTGTCAGCATGGCCAGAGAACTGGCATGTCAGTGCATGCCTGGGATCCAAACCCGGGCCGCCAGCAGCAGAGTGTGCACACTTAACCACTAAGCCACGGGGCCAGCCCAAGTGTAAAGATATTCTTAAGAATAGTGCCACAAAACACGTTTTCCCAGCTACTTTTTGTCAGAGCTGAGACAGACATTAGGCTGGGGCACTTGAAGAGGCATGGTGGACTCTGCTGAGGGTGATTTAATTACTGTGAGATGATTAGCCAATAGCGAATAAGACGGAGAAAGATTAAAAAGAGGTAAAGGGAAATAAAGTTGGAAATAATTAAGAAAAATAGTGCCTTCAAAATATCCTCTCATTATTTTTATAGCTTGTTTTTTTTTTGAGGCATGACTAGGATAGTATGTTAGATTTTTATAAACCCTTTTCTCCTGGGCTTATATTACTGAGATCTTCATTATTTATGATAATGCCAAAGAAAGCCTGGACAAAAGTATTCTGTACTATCAACAAGCACAAAACATGTACAACATTGCTCTATATATTAAGAGTCCAGCTGTAATAGTCAAGACATATATTCATGTGTGTAAAATTATAATGATTTTCTTATTTTCTCTGGCTGTGAACCATGTTAAAATATATAGTAATAAGCAGAAAACCTGAAGAACTAGGTGATTTAAAACACCTGTTGTTACAGCTAGGCCATTCAAGGGTGAAATTAATTTCAATTTCACACTTCTCCTTTCCTTGTAGCCAGTGAAGTGTCTGGAAGACAGAAAACACATAAAATTAATTGAGAGTTAACAGTATTTGGAGGCAGTTGAGGTTAAGCACTCAACAATGATGTCCCTTACTTCAGGAGCCATTGACTGTTTGTCATAAGTTTACTTTATACATGGGTTCTATTCTTAGATTATTTCTGTATGTTTCTTAGAAGAGAGACAGGGCAGGAGAATTAACTATCAATCTACTGTGCGCCAGTTCCTTTACTGTATTCCCTTATGCAATTCTTACAGTAATCCTTTAAAGTAACTGTTATAATTCATATTTAACTGATAAAGAAAACCATGTTTACAAAACTGGGTCAAGGGTAAGGGGGAAGATGTGAACATCAGTCCGTTGGGTTATGCCTCATATTCTCTCCATTGTGATAAAAATGGTGCTTCAACATGGGTTCTCACCATCTGGCTATTTAATACCGGCTCCTGCCAACAGCATTGGATGAGATGAGATGAGAAGTTTGTTTCCAAAGTTATTCTATTATATTTAAACTCTACTATTTATGAGTAGGATGTCAAGACATGTTTTAGAGGCATAGAGAGCAACTGATTAGTCCACCTACACATTTTTCAGGTTTACTATAACTTTCGTGTGCCACATTGTATCAACTTTACCAACTTTAGTGCTTCACTGTTCTGTTTTATAAAACTCAGAATTTCACTTTTCATGTAAAGCACTTTGCTGCTCTCTTAGTCACTAGATGGCAGTTCTGTATCTCTGTAAATTACCACTGCAGCAGGAAATGAGAGATCTTAAGCCAGTTTGCTCTGCACAAATGATGGACATAGGAGGACTTCTGCTCCATCAAGACTGCCTGTGTTATTCCATGGCTGTAACGGGGATGTCCAGGACTGCTTAGTCAGAGGCACGAAGCAGAGTCAGAAAGCATCCTCTTAAGTTCTTCTTCAGATGTGAGTTCAGGCACCTGTCTTCTCACCTGAGCACATTGGAGTTTATTGAATGTGTTCAGACTCTTACTCTCTCCCTGTACTTAATAAGTCTGGGAGCTCCATACCCCTAGAAAAAACACATGACTCATAAAGCCTTTTCTCAACTAAACAGAGTTGAGGGCTATGGTGTTGCCCGAGAGTCTGATGCTTAAAGAAAATACAGCTGGTGCTCAGGCGGAAGGAAAGAGCATCAGCTACTCCTGGAGGGCTTTTACTGATGCTCCTATGGAATGAGCAATTTCAAAATAAAACCACATGGCTTAAACCTCACTAAGTGATTATTTTATTTTCAAGTAATAGGCTCTGAAAATCTGCTATGTCTAAAAAGCTATTTCATAAAACTGAAACAGTTCTGTTTTTTATTCTCTGGTATTTGAAATACTATTAAAACTGTAAATCCTTTAACATTCTACAATATACAAATAGGCAAATATCAATTATATTCTCTAAAAATGTCTGCTCCCATGTTAAAGTTTAGTATATAGCAGCAAAACTGGTTACCACCCAATTTTTAACTCATTTTTTGCTTTTGAAATTACATATAAAATTTGTGTTTTTAAGTATTTTCCTAAAACTCAGCATCTTTCTGATATAAATAGACTAGTTGCAAGGTAACTAGAATGAAGTTTGATCTTTAAAACTTTAGCTTTGTGTAAGAATTGATAACAAGAGGCAATTGGGTCTCTCCACGTTATGATATTTATTAATTGTGAATAGCCACCTCTATTACAAAGTGGTGAATAATAAAAAGAAATCAAACAATATCAGCACTCTCTTACCCCACACGTACAGTTTATATGCAAATAAATTCTCATAGGTCAGAAAAATGCCTATGATTTCAGATAACTGGTAAAATACTATCTCATTCCAGTTTTAACCTCATTTGAAATTGACTTAAAACTCTTCTCTTAGATTCCTGCTCTGATCAGTGCCCCCTGGTCCCCTCAATGCCTCATTGGATTGCAAACTTATCTGAGGAATTGAATATTCTTTTCCATTTCTTCTCTTTAAGGTATCTGTGATAGTGCTTTTTATGCAATGACCACTTGGTACAATTCAGTATTAGTTTCAGAAACATCTTTAGTTAGGAACAAATCAAGGAAACAGATGTGAGGAATGTGGGGATGCCTAGCTGATGGTGCTTCAGGGATTCCTCACGTGAGTCTTGTCATAGAATAGTTTAAAGAATAAAGCAGCATTAGTCAGTTCAAAAGTGTGGGGTGAACATAATTCTAAATAATGATGGAGACGTAAAAACAAGAAGCCACTTGAATTTCGTTGAAAGGTGTTAGACACATCAAAGGGCTGGGAAAAAACATTGTTTAATGTAAGTTCTTTCTAAACTCTAAGGCAACAAGTAATATGAATTTACATGATAATTATAAACCACAAAACAACAATTCACAAGACAAGTAAACAACTAAAGTAGAAACCAGAGTAAGAAAAATAGAGGTTAAAGCAGAGATGGAGAGTGATGGTTGGGGTCAGAAACCATGGCTTAGTCATCCTTGAAGTCTCCCTCAGACTCTGATCATTCCTAGCGCTCAGTAAAGAGTTTGACCCCATGAGCCTGGGGAGGGCCAGAGTGAGAGGTGGTTGGGAGGGGAGACAATGCAAGGATACCCTTGTGGAGGCACTGACATTGAAAATCAGTGACATTTTTGCCAAGGTGTTTACCATATTCAAGATTATTCTGGAAAGTTAAGGATTTTTCTGGAATGTACATTTTCATTTTATGGAAACTCCAACTAGCCCAGAGAAAGATTTAGACATTTTAGCTTTAGAAATAAAGAGAGGGGCCAGCCCGGTGGTGCAGCAGTTAAGTGAGCACGCTCCGCTACGGCAGCCCCGGGTTCAGAGGTTTGGATCCCGGGCGCACACCAATGCACCGCTTGTCGAGCCATGTTGTGGCGGCATCCCATATAATGTGGAGGAAGATGGGCACAATTGTTAGCCCAGGACCAATCTTCCTCGGCAAAAAGAGGAGGATTGGCATTGTAAGTTAGCTCAGGTTTGATCTTTCTCATAACAAAAAAAAGAAAGAAAGAAATAATGAGAAACTTTTTTGTCAGTTTCAATAATGAAAACCAATTAGCAACTGGGAAACAGTTACAATTTGAGATGAGAATGTGAAGAAAGAATTAGACGTCACATGTTGTTGCTTTTCTCTGGGGCAGTAAGGCTTGCAAGGGGAATGAAGTTCCATCTTTGCTCTATTGAGTTTGAGAAGGTGTAAAATTCATTTGTGCTGGGCAACACTGTTGACCTGTGGAGAAAAACAAATGGTTCAAGCAGCTGATCTAAAGGAATAACTGAACTCATAAAAGTTTTTAGCTTATAAAGTGTGCTTCCACTCTATTTAACTTTACTGGACATCCATTGACCTCTATGTGCAAGGTATTTGTGGTAGGTATCGAAGGAAATATAAAGAATTATACGGTTCCAAGCTCCTCCACATACATGAAATTGTTTGCAAGATATAATTTGATTCTGCCAAGGTATTTAGTGTATGTTGTATTACAGAAACTTAAAAAAAATGAGAATGTTATCGAGAAATTGTAAGTAAGGACAGCTTCTTAGGAGAGGTGGACTAGATCAAGTCCTCAAAGGGACCACTTTTGAGCAGGTGGAGGGAAGAAAGAGTGAGGATTTCAGATGGGAGAAGAGAGGAAAGGTACTGAAGTAGAAAGGAACATGGCATTTGGGCATGGGAGTGGGGAGGCCATGACAGGCACAGTCTTCCCGTGACTGAGAGGCAGCTCAGTTTCCTCCTGCAGGAGCCCAGCACTGCTTCCCACCTCCTGGCCTCCTCCACCTGCAGACTCCGTGGTTGAGCCAAGGCCTATCTTTTTTGTGTGTGTGAGGAGATCAGCCCTGTGCTAACATCTGCCAATCCTCCTCCTTTTTTGCTGAGGAAGACTGGCCCTGGGCTAACATCAATGCCCACCTTCCTCCACTTTGTATGGGATGCTGCCACAGAATGGCCTGCCAAGCGCTGCGTTGGTGCGCACCCGAGATCCTAACCTGCGAAGCCCGGGCCACCGCATCGGACCATGCATGCTTAACAGCTTGCGCCACCGGGCCGGCCAAGACCTATCTTATCTGGATCGCTGCCTAGTCTTCCAACAGGTCCCTTTCCTTCAGTCTTAATTTCTTCTAATCTTTCCTTCACAATGCGTCCAGAGTTACCTTCTAGAATCCAAATTTGCTTAAATCTGATATCTGCTTAGACTCCTTCAATGACTGCTCAGAGCATCCGAGAGAACATTCAGACTCCTGAGCTGGACACGCAGGCTTTCTCTTGCTGTCCTCATCTTTAGCCTCATCACCCACTGTGTCCTACATGTTCGCTTTGTTCCAGCCTTAAAAATACCCCCATTTTCTGAAAGCTTTAGCATCCTTTATATCTGTCTTTTTATATGTGTTTCTTCTGCACTCCTACCCCCTTTATTAATCAACTTAATTCCTATTTCTTGATCTAAACTCATATCAAATGTTCCTTCCTCTTGGAGACATTTCCTGAGAGGTCTCCATCTAGAGACCCATTTTGATGTCCCCACTCTGGGACCCTGTACTTATTTCCTTTTCCATAACTGTTGTTTTATTCTTGTCTCATAGACAGTGAGCTCCTTAAATCTGAGACGATCTTTCTTCTTGATGAATAAATGGCCAGCAACAGGATACATTGGAGCATATGAGGAAGCCATTTGGTGTAAAACTAATTGGGCCTGACCTTGTTTTTTTTTGCTTTTCCCCAAAAGGGGCCTGTAGCCTCTGTTCATCCATTGTATATCCGCTTTAAGCAATTAACGTGTCCCAAAGACAAAAGCAATGCCCTTAAGGTGTAAATGCAACTTCCCCTACATTAGCATTTCCTTAAGGATAAGCATTTCTCCATAGGCTAGGATTTGATTGCTGCGCTCGTTCCGTGACCACCAAACTTGAGACAACAGCCACGCCCATGGAGACAGCACACCTGATACCCACAGTGTCCATCAATCCACGTGCCAACAGGTCAATGTCGTGGCTATTGTAAAAGGGACATTGCAATCACATGTGGTACATGCTCTTTGATGGTATATAACCACACTATACACCCCACTTCTTTGCAGTGCTCCATTTCTTTGTGAAAGGACTCTCCTGGGCTATATGATCCTCAAAGCTTGGCTCATAATAAACTCACCCCAATTTTGATTTATTGGTTGGTTATGGATTATTTGTGACGATATTCTATTTGTCCCTCCAGTATCTAAACACCGTACCTGACACCTTTGGTGCACTCAGAAAATGTTTGATGAGTGAATAAGTATGTGTGAGACCACACAGGCTGGATCAGAAGGGGCTTTTTAGGGAGTGGTAGAAAATTCGCTCACATTCCTACCATAGTGGTTGAGGCTGTGGGCTTTGGACTAGTTTGTCTGGGCATCAATCCCAGTTATTCCACTTTTAACTGGAGAACCTGTGGAAATATTTACTCTCTGAACCTTAGTTTCCTCATCTATCAAAAGGGGCTACTGAAAACTCCTGTCTTGTAGCGTTTTAGTGAGATTTACATGCATTAACTTATGTAAAGTACTTAGAAGAGCTCCTGGCACATAGTAGGCACTTAAATGTTAGCTGTTATGTTATCATTATTGCTCTTATATATAAGCAATATTCTGGTTTTGAAAAGATGCTTTCATAATATAGTTGATCCTCATTATTTGTGGATTCCGTGTTTGCACACTTGCCCACTAGCTAAAATGTACTGGCAGCCCCCAAATGAACACTCTCAGGGCTTTCATGTCCATTTGCAGATATGCACAAAGTGGTGAGAAATTTGATTCACTCGACGTGCACGTTCCCAGCTGAGGGGGAACAAGGTGCTGCTCTGCCCTCTTGTTTCAGCCCACATTGTAAACAAGTGTCCTTCTTGCAGTCTACTTAGTGCCTCATTTCTTATCTTTTTGTGCATTATGTTGGTGACCTTGCCATTTAATATGTCCCCCATGTGTAGTGCTGCAATGCTGCCTGGTGTTCCTCAGGGCAAGAGGCTGTGACGTGCCTTTACTGAGAAAGCATGTGTGTTCGACAAGCTACTATCAGACACGAGTTACAGTGCTGTTGGTGTGAGTTCAATGTTAATATATCAACAATATATATTAAATAAGGTGACTTTAAAGAGAACACACAGAGAACAAGGTAATGTACTGATGAGTTGAAGAAAATGTGACTAAGGCTTACAGAAACCTAACACCGCATTTCCCGTAGGAGCAGTGGGTCATATTCACCGATTCAGTGTACACAATGACCTTATAGAATGTCACACTGTGCAGAAAGAGAACTGACTGTATCTTATGTAATCCTCACATACTCCTTTATAGCAGGCAGGGTACGGAACAGGGTGTCCACATTTTACTATTAAAGTAAGGCTATTAAAGACCTTGTGAACCAAGTGGAGAATTTAAAATGTCTTGTGTTCAGCATAAGAGTCATGAGTTTTTGAGCGAGGAAGATCTATGATGCACTGATGTTTAAGGAACAGTTACCTGGCAAGAGAATGTAGTATTGAGAGGAAGAGGGAGAACTGATCTGGAAAGGAGAACCAGCTGTTAAACTCTCCACGTATTCCCATTGCTAGGTGAGGAGATTCGGAGCTAAGGTGCTGATGTGATAAAGGAAAAGTAGCAGCCAAAGGATAAAATAATGGATTTGGTAACCATACATAGGGTGTAAATCAGGCTGTGGTTCTCAAAGTGGAGTCCTTGGACCAGCAGCATCAGCATCACTTGGGAACTGGGCTGAAATGCAAATTGTCAGGTGCTGCTGCAGACCTGCTGAACTGGCAAGTCTGGGGTGGGGCCTGGCAATCTGGGTTTCAACAAGGCCTCCAGGTGCTTCTGGTGCCCATCAAGTTTAAGAACCAATGAATTAGGGGCCGGCCCCGTGGCTTGGCGGTTAAGTGCGCACGCTCTGCTGCTGGTGGATCAGGTTCGGATCCTGGGCGCGCACCAAGGCACCGCTTCTCCTGCCATGCTGTGGCCAAGTCCCACATACAGCAACTAGAAGGATGTGCAGCTACGACACACAACTATCTACTGGGGCTTTGGGGGGAAAAATAAATACATAAAATCTTCAAAAAAAAAAGAACCAATGAATTAGAAAAACGATTCCAACACATCACTATGTCCAGGTAAGCTGCAAGGCAGGAGGTGGTATTTGTTTGGAGGATAAGATGCATTTTATTTTTATTTTTTTTTGTGAGGACGATCAGCCCTGAGCTAACATCCATGCTAATCCCCCTCATTTTGCTGTGGAAGACCAGCTCTGAGCTAACATCCACTGCCAATCCTCCTCCTTTTATTTTCCCCCAAAGCCCCAGTAGATAGTTGTATGTCATAGTTGCACATCCTTCTAGTTGCTGTATGTGGGATGCGGCCTCAGCGTGCTCGGAGAAGCCGTGCGTCGGTGCGCGCCCGGGATCCGAACCCGGGCCGCAGGTAGCGGAGCGTGTGCACTTAACTGATAAGCCACGGGGCCGGCCCAAGGTGCATTTTAAGTTTCAGGAAATAGTAGTTCAGCATCTATTTCATCGTAAGGATTCCAGAGATGCCATTTTAGCTCTCTGGTGTGAAGCTCTTTTGTCCACAATATGTTCTCCTTTAGAGAGCCCTTGATAAGTTATTTACCACTTCCCACATGTTCTGAGAGTCTCTTCCTTCTTGAAATCCCCTTTCAGACTTGAAAACGTACTTTATTTTTGTGCATAATCTCCTCTATTTAAAATCTGGATTTCTCTTCCTGTAGGATCCTGTGTGGCACATGTAGCCTTACTGTAAATTTGGAATGCCATTGATTTGTTCCAAAACCTTAGAATGTTTTAGAACTTAGAACCTGATGACTAGAGAATTTATATGCTTCTGTTTAGGATTCATATTTTTCAGATGTCTAGAGGTATCCCAACTTGCCAGTAATGTGGCTTTAGGTTGAGCAGAACTTGAAAATCTGAATATACTAGAAAACGAATTACATCTCTCATACTAACATTTACAAAATAAATGATCAGAATGTTAACTTACCAATAAGCACTTTCTATATTCTAGGCTCTATATTATGCTTATATAATAAACATGATAAAGTTTCAAAGAGGAGCCAATTAACTTTTGAGCAAAAGCTTGACTTGAGTGTATATTGGCTTCATTTTGACAGTTGTAGCCTTAATATTATAGTAATGTTTTCTTTTTCTGGGAATCAGATAATCTTGTTGTTGGGGGAAGAGGGAGAATCTCCCTCTTCCCTTTCCCTTAAGGTTCTTATGGCTGGCCAAATAATTAACAAGCCAAGTTAGCAGGAGAAAATAATAACAAGTTTAATAACATGTACACATGGGAGAAACCTCAGAAATGAGCAACTCATCCCTCTGTCTAAGCTGCCTGCTTAAGTATTGCAGTTAAAGGCGAGGAACGTGTTGGGGGTGGGTAGTGGTCTGGGACCTCAGAGGGCAAGAGGCAACTCACATGGAGATAGAAATGCAAATGTTTGCCTGACAACTCCTCTCAGGGTCATCTATAGATAATGTGGAGGGAGAGATAAAGTTTTTGATATAAGGGGCTTGGTGTCTTTCCTGTTCTAACTGCTATCCTACATTATCTTTACAGCCATCATGATAATAACTCCTTCCTGAAACAGATCTTTTGTTTTAAATTCTTTAGGTAGTCTGGGAGGGGAAACTCAAATATTCTTCCTGAGCTCTCTGAGTCCTTATTGTCTTCAGCTCGAAATAATCTGCATACCAGAGTTGTGCCTCCTGGGGTAACTTGCCCTGAGCACCATCAGTTCCCTCCTCTGAAACTTTCCTAGAAGTTTCACAGTCCTTTTGAAAATTAAAGACGTTTCATAGTCCAGAAGCTGAGTTGGTAGATTGTTTCATCTCACTGAGCACATTTCTTAGTCCTGATAATAGATAGTTCAATTAAGTACATTTTAGAAGGTGGTGATGCAGGTGGGCTCTCAAGGTTACACCTATATCGTGGAAGCAAGCAATCAAGTATTTAATGGAAGCATTTCTATGTAAACGAAAGAAAAACAAGGTTAATGGTTGGAGCAAGTTGTAAAGCAGTTTCTGAGTTTAGAGGACAGCCAGATAAGATTTTTAGATGTCAGCGTCAAAGCAGCTTTTGCAGTTTAAAATGTCTCTGATGATGTCATCGGGTAATCTCTTAAGTTTATAGCAAGTCCATCAGCTTCAGTTTGAAAGGCTTCAGGAAAAAGGGCAGGTTCAGTTTTCAGTGATTCCAAATGAAAATGATGGAAAAAATAAAAAACGTTAGTTTGGACATCTGTAGCCAGATATTTTAGGAGACTAGAAGAAATCAGGATCCAGTCAAGTCAACAATATAAAACAAAAACCTTAAAAGACAATTAACAAAACCAGGATCTAATATCCGCAAATCTACACTATAGTTTTTACAGAAATATAATTTTTCTTTCTAAAATCACCCTCATTTTTATCAAAGAAAGACAAATTAAAACTAAGTAGTTTGCAAAATAAGTCTAGTTCCAATAGAGTTGGCCCAATTATTTACATAAGTACAGCAAGAATGGCAATTGATCACATAGGCTCTTTTAAATCTGCTTTGCTGGAACTTTTTATAAGGAATCTCAGATTGAACTTTAAAGGCCTCTCCAGGCCAGGAAAGCCAAGCCAAAATTTTGTTATCAGACTTTGCCTGTAATACCTACCGATTTGGGTGAACTCCTCTCTTCCGAGGTTCCCCCAAAATATTTCGAGGTTCCTTGTGCTTGCCAGATAAGTGACATTCTTTACTTATCCTGGTAAGTGCTGCTTGGAACATAAGGTACCAGGCCAATGTTTCCACGTGGCTTTATTCTATAAAGTCCAATCTTCATTCCTCAAAAGCTGTATGGTTATATCGCAAATATGATGTTCCAGTCACAGCCTTGGTAATAGAACCAGTGTTTCCAATTGTGTCCTGTTATAAGGAGAAGAGATTCTTATTGAACTTATGCAAATAACTATATTGCCATGAAAACAACAATACTCACTAAGAGTTTCCAAATTCGAGGGATCAGATAGAGAGAAAGATAAATATTTCAATTTTACTTACAAAAATATTATTTACCAAATTGTTATAAGTCATAGCTAGCTCAGGAGAAAAGAGAAAAAGTTTTCCTTAAATCTAAAAAAACAAAACATTAAAAATTCAGCAATACTTCAAATGAAAAATAATAAAAATTATAATCATCCTTATCAGTTCATTCAGTCCTGTGTAATCCATTCTTGATCCCAATCTTTTTGTGAGCAGCTTCATGAAGTTATCAGTCTTTCCATCAGCTTTCTGTAATTTCTTACCAAGTTCAGTTTTATTATCAGAAAGTTTGTCAGAACCCTGTACTCCAGTGTAAATGTCAGAGTCTTTTCCATGAATTTTTCTGAAGTTGAAACATTTTGCAAGAGCATTAGAGCAAAGAAATAAGTCTGTAAACAAGACCTCAAAATGGCAATTGACAGAGAAATTTGGTTAATTTTGTGACATACAACACTTTAAAATAATAATAACCAGAATTATGACTGATAATCAGGACAGATCAGAATTTCAGTAATGTTATACAATTTTAAAACACCTATGTCAATAACATTTGCCCACATAACAGCACCTAAGCAGACTTACCATCACTTGTTTGACAATGCTTTCCATGTAATTTAACATACGGAATAAGCCTAATAAATTTAGTATCTTTCCCTTTGTAGGAAGAGAGGAAATTTCTTTGAGAAGTTCCAGGGCCCTTTGAAAATTCTCAAAGAGAAAAAGTAAAAAAAAAAAGACTTTATTTATATGAATTTTGGGGAGCTTGTCAAAAATAGAAAACGTTAAAGCAAAGAGAGCATTGACAGTCCAAAAACTTTAATAGAGAGACCTCAGTCTTTTGAACGCAGGAAATCATTTTAACAGATTTTTTTTTTCCTGTCTTTCAGGTAGACTTACCCAAAGGTAAAGAAAAATCTTTTATAACTTCTTTATCAAGTTCATGAAAATTATCCTTTTAAGAGAAAGAAGACCAAATTATAATTTTGTACCAGCTTCCCTCTGATATTAAAACTCATTTACTTAATTAAATTCATTTCAATCTTAGCCAACTTGACCATACAAAAACTGCTTTTCTAGAATTCCTCTTCCACAAACCTATAACTTTCTTTTTACATTCAGAATTTGTCCCATGTCTTTCTTTTCCCTCCTAGTACTTGAAGACAAATTTATCTTTCTTAATCAATCAAATAAAATATCTCCATTCTTTGTTCCTTCTTTATACATCTTACTTTCCTTGGACACAGACATAATTTTCTTAATATTTAGTAGCTTCAATCACATATACTAATTAGAAATTTTAACTCTTAGAAACCCCAATTTGTAAGTAAAAACTAAGTAAACAATTATAAACTTTCTTTTACATTAGGATCTTGTAGCTTGGAAAATTTATAAAGACTTCATAACTTCTAGAAATATGTTCCTTTATAGTACAATCTTTTAATAAAACACACGTTTACCAATAGACCCAAAACACCTTTTAGTTTTCCTGTAATGAAAAGCCAAAAGTAGACAAACGTAAGTTTAGCAATCAATGTCTAATATCTTATCTTATTTGGAAATGATAATACTCAGTGAATTTTTATCACAAAATTTAGCAAAACTCTAAAGTTTTATGTCACAAAAAAGAGTTTGGAAGCTGTAACCACCATAACACATAATTATTGTTTAAAGTTCACCCAACATTCATCTTTTTCACAACTATTTAGTTACTTGTTCCCAATAATTATTTAGATTGTCTATAAGACTTCATAAGACATTAGATAAAATTAGCCATCATTTAAATTACTGTTTTTGTTAACCAGTTCTGTAATAGAAATAACGTCAGTTTTTTGTACAAAACTTCATGTAAATTTCATCACCTCTTATACCTTTAACCATAGTTATCATTAAGATTTTTATTAATAGGTCTGGGTCTTCTGATTTTGGACAAGGGAAGAATTCCCAGTCAGACATTTTAAAATATACTCAGGCAAAGTTGATGTAACCTCTTTATATAAAATTAGCTCAAACATTCCAACCTTTATAATCTTATCAACACTTACACTTTTACATGTTCTCAATTCAATTGTAACCTGAGTCAAGCTCTTAAGGCTATTTAAATTTTTCCCTTCCTTTTTCTGGCCCTTTTTTAGGTACCAATTAAACAATTGTGTGAGAGCTCTCAAAACATATTTTTTTCCCCCAATTTAGAAGTTTTCCCAATTCAAAGAATCCGTCATCTGGCCATTGACGAGTAGGATCTTCATTTGTATATTTATTCCAATAGTGACTCGATCCAATAAGACTTTTTAAGAAAGACCCAGAGGTAACTTTCCACGCTTAGAATAAATCTTTACCGTGGACGCAAGAGGCGTCCCTGGTGAGGGCGCAGATGATGTAGCCCCCATGATCCACAGAATTCACTCCCAAAGATATTCAGAGAAAGTAAAGACCTTCGTTGCACAGGCGGTAAGGATGGTGTAGTGAAAACGGTGTCTCCGGTCTCCCACAATAGTGTGGGACGCCTCCAGTCACAGACCCGCTACGCTAATCTGTGACACCGGGCAGGTGATACTGGTATGGGATTTTTCCAGCACTAACAAGCAACGAAGGTTAAGACGACAAAAGCCCTTATGGACTGGGCCCTTTATGACAAACTCCCCCGAGAGCTTGGCACAGCCAGACAAAGAGACAGTTCAGAACCCCAGTCTACTCGACTGGCCACCAAGGGGCACCCCAGTAAATGCACCTTCCATATGGTGGAGACCAAGGAGGATAGTCTCACTTGGCACAAAGCCAAGTTGTCTCAGGACACAGAACAAGACAGAAGGAAAAACCTCTTCCGGTTTTTTTCTTATGTGCACAATGACAGCTTTAGCCACGCCTTAGGTCTGCTGGAGCCAGAATAATACCTAGGTGGGGAGGTGTCACGGGGTTGGGGACTGTGTGCTTTACAGAGTACCTCGTCATTGCATGGACATTTTCTTGCAGTTGACGGGGGACCTGTGTCATCTACCCCATTCCGTGACCCAACTTATCCTGTCACGGGAGTTTCCTGAAAGTGGCGACTGCCCTAATGGCTCTTAACCGCTCGACCCGTGCCCACCAAATTTGTGGCCTTTTTGGCTTCCAAGATGCCCTTGGCAATGGCCTTCACTTCATGTGCATATTAACCCACAGCAAAGTTTGTCTAAATAGACGCCAGTCTGGTGAGACCCGCAAACTCACCAGTCTGTGGGGCCGGCCCGGACATTGGGCTTATAGGGTCTATGCCTGCGTCCTACCCTATGGTATTTCCTTCTTATGACACACGATACAAAAGACAAAGACAAAAGAGAAAAACAGAGACTATCTCTGGGAGGAAAAGGGATCAAGATCAAAACCAAGAATACTCTACCAAATGTACCAGCGTCACTAAAAGCACAAGAAACTCGTTTCCCAAATATTTTCTTCTGCCAATCTAAATTTAGAAAGAGAAAAAAATTCTCACCACTTCCTTCCACCGGACTCCACAGGTAGAGATTCTGGGAGGCTGACGTGGTAAGAAGTCTTATATTTTGCCGACTTTCGTCAGGCGTTCCCATATCTCATCATCTGAAGTAATCCAGGGAGAAGGCAGTTCTTCCAGCCAGAGAACGCAACTTGCCAGCCGGTGTAGCCCCACGTTGGGCACAAAAACTGTTGGGGGAGAGAGAGAATCTGCCTCTGCCCTTTTCTTAAGGTTCTTATGGCTGGCCAAATAATTAACAAGACAGGTTAGCAGGAGAAAATAAAACCAAGTTTAATAACATGTATACATGGGAGAAACTCAGAAATGAGCAACTCGTCCCTCTGTCTAAGCTGCCTGCTTAAGTATTGTAGCTAAAGACGAGGAAGGTGTTGGGGATGGGTAGTGGTCTGGGACCTCAGAGGGCAAGAAGACAACTCACATGGAGATAGAAATGCAAATGTTTGCCTGACAACTCCTCTCAGGGTCATCTATAGATAATGTGGTCAGGGAGAGATAGAGTTTTTGATAAAAGGGGCTTGGTGCCTTTCCTGTTGTAACCTCTATCCTACATTATCTTTACAGCCATCATGATAATAACTCCTTCCTGAAACAGATCTTTTGTTTTAAATTCTTTAGGCAGTTTGGGAGGGGAAACTCAAATATTCTTCGTGAGTTCTCTGAGTCCTTATTGTCTTCAGCTCGAAATAATCTGCATACCAGAGTGGTGCCTCCTGGGGTAGCTTGCCCTGAGCACCATCACCTCCATTTATAAGGATGCACCCATTATATAGATTCTGTACAAAATTGCAAAGATCACTTTTTCCTTTTCAAAATTTACTTGTTTTAACTTTTAATAGTGGGAACCTTAGTGTTGGGTAAACTGCTGCACAATTACTGGAAATGCTGAGAGTCTTTTTGAAAAGTGTAGAAGTCTAAAGATAATGAAAAGTACATTTTTCGAATGTCAAGTCCCTTGATGATTTGATAAGCATCTGTCTAGTTGTACCCGGAAGAGATGGAAGATTAAACACCAGCACAGCACACAAGGAAACAGGCTGCAAACTTGAGGGCTTCCCATGGACCGCAGAGTGCCTGGCTGACTCTTGGAGATTAAATCTGGGCTTTGTCCATGGGTGGACCCTGAGAGGAAAATTTTGCTTAAATGACCAGAGAATAGACAACGTTTTATGGTGATAATAATACTTACCATGTAAATTTCTTTATAAATCTTTGAATAAAATAAAAATTTATAACCCGCATATAAATTAACTCTTACTGACAAGCCCCACAGCCTTCTCTAGAGAGCTCAACAGAAAATATCTCCGCTGACTGTGAATTGTTCTTCTCTGAAAGCCAGCCAGCACTTCACTGATAGCCCTGGATAAGGAAGGCCAGATACATTCTTTGAAGATGTTTAACTGAATTCAGAACCAAAAATCCTACCTCCAGTTGGCTCCTCTGTGAGAATGGATGGCCGGCCTTGTTTCACAGCCTGAGCAATTGAGGTTTCAGATGAGATAAATTGCTTTGTTCCCTAGGGATGGAAAAGCTGGACTGTGACATCGATTCAATGCTGAGACTTTGCAGGTAAAGATAGGGTCATAGAGGGGAATAAAGATTTCAGCAAATTGGATTTTTGTTCTCAACAGTGGAAATAATTTAAGAAGCAGATAGTCTCTCACTCCAACTTCTCTTCCCTGTTCTCTGTCATATCACTGTAAAAATTCTCTCTATGAAAATTTCAATCTTTTTTCTTTGTAGTGTGTTTATTATCATCTTCACGAATTCTTTGACTTCACCACCTTTCTGGCACCACAACATTAGCCATTGAGATATTATTATAGATTCAGTTTTGCAATTTCATCCCCTTATCTCTATTTCGTCTGTCATTTCATAGTTTTAGTTCTTATTTTATCTTATGCTTGAAAACATTTGAAGCTTACAGTGTGTAACAGTTCCTTATTTTCTCAAATTTTTATCTAAGTGCCCTCAACTATCACTTTTTTTTAGAAAAGAAGTGAAATACATAACAGAACAATACACTGTAATAAATTGACCACTCATAATATTAAGTTCAACCTGAAATCCCTCCTCACTTAACAGAGACCATCTTTTATAATTCACAATGCTTTAGTCTGGGCAGGGTCAGTTTATCAATGATTTTTGGATGTTTTAAACCACATGAGATGAATACAATATAAGGTAAAATTGTTAATCTTGCAGAAGTTGTAGAATTTCCTGATGCTTAGGGGAGTTGGTGGTGGAGAACCTGAATCATATGAAAAGTAGTTGATTAATTAGCACCTGAGTTTGTTAATTTGGTAAGGATGATGATGAGACATACATGTTGAAAAGATAACTTTGCATATCAGAGTATTGTCAGAGGCCACTGGGAAAATTCATAATATTTTCAAATACTACAAAAAAAGATCATTTTTTCATAAAAGATGTGATACATGACGGCATCATATACTTCTGTCAGAAAATTTGCAATGAAGAAAATTAACACTTCAGTCATTTTAATTCTAACAATTTGTTCATGCTTACTAGTAGGTTAAAAAACTTTTTAGAAATAAAGTGAGGGCCGGCCCGGTGGCTTAGCGGTTAAGTGCGCGCGCTCCGATGCTGGTGGCCCGGGTTCGGATCCCGGGCGTGCACCGACGCACCGCTTCTCTGGCCACACTGGGGCCGCGTCCCACATGCAGCAACTAGAAGGATGTGCAACTACGACATACAACTATCTACTGGGGTTTTGGGGGGAAAAATAAATAAATAAATAAATAAATCTTAAAAAAAAAAAGAAAGAAAGTGATAAGTGATGTACTTGCTTAATTTTTAATTTTTTTTAGTAAGAAAACTTTTTCATATTTTTAAAAAATATTTATTTGTATTTATTTTATGCTGAATTTATTCCTGGGCCAAAGACTTTTTTTTTAATTAACTAACACCAATTCTTTTCAAACTCTTTCAAAAAGTTGAAGAGGAGAGAATACCCCTAAAGTCATCCTATGGGATTAACACTACCCTGATATCAAAGCCAAAGACACTGAGAGAAAAGAAAACTATAGGTCAATATCTTTGATGAATATTGATATAAAAATCCTCCATAAAACAGTAATAAACTAAATTAATCAACATATTAAAAGGATTATACAGCATTTTTCAGTGGGATTTACTCCTGGAATAAAGGATGTTTCAACATATGAAAATGAATCAATGTAATAAACCACATTAACAGAATGAAGGAAAAAAACACATGATCATCTCAATGGATGCAGAAAAGGCGTTTGACAAAACTAAACATGCTTTCCTGCTAAAACCACTAAAAAACCCCTCAGAGTAAAAGGAAACTACTTCAACATAATAAAAGCCATATATAGAAATCCACAGAGAACATCATATTCAAGGGTGAAGGAATGAAAGCTTTTTCTCTAAGATCAGGAACAAGGCAAGAAGGCCCATTTTCACCACTTCTATTCAACATGGTATTAGAAGTTCTAGCCAAGGCAAGTAGGCAAGAAAAAGAAAGAAATAGCATCCAAATTGGAAAGGAAGAAGTAATATTATATTTGTTTACAAATAATATCTTATATGCTGAAACCCCTAAAAATTCCACCAAAAATTTGTTAGAACTAGAAAATTCTGCAGAGCAGTGGGACACAAAATCAACATGCAAAAACCAGTTGTTCTTCTATACATTAATAATAAGTAATCTGAAAAAGAAATTTAAAAACTTTACATTTTTATTTACAATAGCATCAAAAAGAGTAAAATACTTAAGAATCAACTTACTCAAAGAGGTAAAAATTCCAGTGATGGTTTTGCAAAATTAGAAAAATCTATCCTAAAATTCATATGGACTCTCAAGGGACCCTGAATAACCAAAACAATCTAGAAAAAGAAGAACAAAGTTAGAGAACTCACACTTCCTGATTTCAAAACTTACTATAAAGTAATCAAAACAGTGTGGTATTAGCGTAAATACACACACTATACTAATGAAATAGCACAGAGACCCCAGAAATAAAACTTTGCGTATATGGTCCAATGATTTTTGACAAAGGTACAAAGATCATTCAAAGGAGAAAAGATCAGTTTTTCAACAAATGTTGTTGGGAAAACTGAATACCCACATGCAAAAGAATGAGGTTGGACCCTTACTTTACACCATATACAAAAATTAACTCAAAATGGATCAAAGATATAAATGTTAGAGTTGAAGCTATAAAATCCTTAGAAGAAAACACATGGTAAAAGCTGTGTGTCATTGGGTCCAAATGCCATTGTAACAATGATTTCTTTATGACACCAAAGACATAAGTAACAAAAAAAATAACAAATTTTACTTCATCAAAATGAAAAAGATTTCTGTATCACAAGATACTATCAACAGAGTAAAAAGGCAAACCATAGAAAGATTGAAAATATTTGCAAATCACAAATCTGATAAGGGATTAATATCTAGAATAAATAAAGAACATCTACAACTCAACAATAAAAAAACAACTCAATTTAAAAATGCACAAAGTACTTGAATAGACATTTCTCCAAAGAAGATATAAAATGAACAGGAAACACATGAAAAGATGCTCAACATCACTAAGTATCAGGAAAATGTGAAATAAAACCACAATGAGATACCTTTTCACACCCATTAGGATAGTTACTATCACAAAATCAGAACATAACAAGTGTTGGCAAGGATGTTGAGAAATTGGAACCCTTGTGCTCTGAGTGTGAGAATATAAAACTGTGGAAAACTGTGTGGCAGTTCCTTCAAAAATTAAAAATAGAATTACTATATGATCTAGAAATTCCACTTATGGGTTCTGAAATAATAAAAATCATATTTATCAGCCTCTGTGTCCAGTTCTTGGCACAGAGCTCCTAAAACCTTTGTAATTTCCCCAGTGATAAGAACACTAGGAGAATCTTTTGTTCTATTGAGGCAACTCTGGGTGGGCTCCTGGATGGCTCCTGGATGGGGGCTGGTCACCAGAAAGACCAAGCCCTGATTAGAAGCTTGGAATTTCTAGCCCTACCCCTTATCCTCCAGAGAGAGGAGAGGAGCTGGAAATTGAGTTAATAATTGATCATGCCTATGTGAGAGAGCCTCCATAAAAATCCCAAGAGAAGGCGGTTCAGAGAGCTTCCAGGTTGGCAATGACAAGGACTGCTTGGAGACTGGTGTACCTGGAGATGGCATGAAAGCTCTGTGTACCGTCTCCATACCTTTCCCTATGCACCACTTCCAACAGTCTGTTCTTGAATTATATCCTCTTATAATAAACTGGTGACCTAGTAAATGTTTCTCTGAGTTTTGTGAGCCACTCTAGCAAATTAATCAAACCCAAGGAGAAGGTTGTGGGAACCTCTGGTTTTTAGCCAGTAAGTCAGAAGTATAGGTAACAGCCTGGGCTTGTAACTGGCATCTGAAGTTGAGGTGAGGTTGGGTGGGTGTGCAGACTTATAGGACGGAGCCATCAACCTGTGGAATCTGATGTATCTCTGGGTTGTCAGCATCAAATTGAGTTGAATTATCTGGCGACCAGCTGGCATTCCAAGAATTGCTTGTTGGAGGTGTGGGGAAGCCTCCTACATGTGAAAAAGTGAATCTGAGAACACCATTTATGGGTATACACGCAAAAGAACTGAACGCAGAGGTATAAAGACATATATGTACACCCGTGTTCTTAACAGCATTATTCAAAATAGCCAGAAGCTGGAATCAAGCCAGGTGTCCATCAATGGACGAACTGACAAAAAAATGTGGTGTATACACATAGTGGAATACTCTTCATCCTTAAAAAGGAAGGAATTCTGACACATGCTATGACATGGATGAACTTTGAGGACTTTATGCTAAGTGAAATAAAGCCAGTCACAAAAGGAAAAATACTGTATGATTCCACTCATATAAGGTACTTAGAGTAGTCAAATTTATAGGAATAGAAAGGAGAATGGTGGTTCCCAGGGGCAAGAGGGAGGGATAACAGGGAATTGTTGCTTAATGGGCATAAAGTTTCAGTGCAATGTGAAAACAGTTCTGTGGAAGGTTGGAGGTTATGGCTACACAACTATGTGAATGTATTGAATGACACTGAACTGTACACTTAAAAATGGTGAAAATTTTATGTTATGCATATTTTATGACCATTAAAAAATTAATTATTATCAACAAATGAACAAACACTAGCTACATGCGATAGCATGGATGAATATCACAACCATAATGCTGCATAAAAGAAATTATATTCAAAAGACTATATATTTTATAATTCCATTTATATAAAATCCAAGAAAGAAACAAAACCGAGGTCTGGCTTCTAGTAATGGTGGAGTAGCCTGTTGAATTAACACTCTCACAGATAACAATGATAAAATCTGCACAAAATATTATATATATTTATACAGACTCGTGTGGCTATATGTAATACACATAAAATAAATGTGTATTTGTGTGTATGTATAAATCACTTCCAAAAGCAAGCAGAACTGAGAGGGACTCTTCCTTTAAATGATGGGAATTGCACCAGGAGATATTTGCAAGCTTGAGTCTTTTGCCTCAAAGCATTCCAAAATCTGCACATGGCCTAGACAGGGGAAAAACTACAGTCTTACTTGTAATGTTAGAGGATGTATTTTTGGGCTGGCAGAGTAGCTGGAAAGTTAGGGGAGAAATTCTGGAAGGGAGGGAGACACAAAGAGGAAAATCGCAAAATATATATGTAAGTCTCTCCCCCACACACTCCAAATTGGCAGATCTTTGAACAACACACATGCAGGGTAGGCCCCAGAAGGCCTAGTGTAAAAATAGCAGTTGGAAGATGAAAGAACTAAACTAGGATTTCAGTTATGCCCACTGTAAATGAGATAGGATTGGAATTTCAGTCTAGCCAAGTTGATTCCCTGCTAGAAAAATAACAAAACTCTTCCAAGGAATACAATAGAATCCGGAGCCTCTATACCTATCTTTCATGATTTCCAGTACACAATTTAAAAGAAGCACGAGATTTGACAAAATAGGAAAATGTAATCCATATGTGACCAAAAGCAGGCAGTAGAAACTCTCCCCAATGTGTTCTAATTAGCAGTCAAGAATACGAAAGCAGTTATTATAAAGATGATCATGATGGTAAAGAAAAATATTCCCATAGTGAATGAACAGATGTGGGAACTCAGCAGAGAAGTGGAAATTACACAAAAGAACCAAATAGGAAGATGAAATAAAAAAAAATACTTTTGAGTTTACCGGTAGATTAGAAATAGTAGAAAAAACATGAAGATGCAGCAATAGAAATTATCCAGTCTGAAGAAAAGAATGTAAAAATTTTGAAGAAAAATGAAGAGAGCCTTATGACCTGTGAGATGATTGAGTCCCAAGCAGAGAGGGGAGAGACAGAAAAATGAAATGAGGCAGAAAGGCAAATCAATAAGTAATAGCATAAAACGTCCAAAATTTGTTGGAAAATCTAAAATTTTAGATCCCAGAAATTCAGCAAACCCACAAAATAAAATATAAAAGAAAAGCATACTTAGGTACACGATGGTCAAGCTACTAAAATCCAAAGATAAATAGAAATTCTTAAAAGCATCAGGGAAATACACACATACAGTGGAAGACATTACATACAGGGAGAAATATTGTGAATGATGGATGATGTACTATCAAAAACAAAAGAGACAACTCAACAACAAAATGACATCATTCAAGTGCAGAAAGAAAACCCAAAAGTCAACACAAAATTCTATATTTAGCAGAACTCACTTTCAAAAAGGAAGTAGAAGCCATAATAAGATACTGCACGCCTATTAAATGGCTGAAATAAAAAATAAAATTGCAAATACGACGTGCTGGTGAGGACTAGGAGCAATTAGAACTGGGAATGCAACATGATAGTTGCATTCAGAAAACAGTTGAGCAGGTTCTTATAAAGCTAAACATACACTTATTATATGACTCAGATATCCCACTCCTAGGTATTTACTGAAGAAAATTGAAAACTAATGTTTAAACAAAAATCTTTGTGGGAATCATTATAGCCATTTTATTCATAATTGCCAAAAGCTGGAAATAAACTAAATGTCCTTCATCAGGTGACTGGAGAAAGAAACTGTGTTGCATTGGTACATTATAATACTACTTGGCAATAAAAAGGATAAACTCTTTTTTGTGTGTGTGAGGAAGATAAGCCCTGAGCTAACATCCAGTGCCAATCCTCCTCCTTTTTCCCCCCAAAGCCCCAGTAGATAGTTGTATGTCATATTTGCACACCCTTCTAGTTGATGTATGTGGAACACGACCTCAGCATGGCCTGAGAAGCGATGTGTCAGTGCGCACCATGGATCTGAATCTGGGCCGCCAGTAGGGGAGCACACGCACTCAACCGCTAAGCCATGGGTCGGTCCCAGGATAAACTCTTGATTCACACAACAACATGGATGAATCTTGGCTGCATTTCTCTAAGTGAAGGAAGCCAGATTCAAAAGGCTATATAGAATATGATTCCATTTATATGACTTTCTAGAAAAGGCAGAATTACAGGGATGGAAAATGATCAGTGGTTGCCAAGGGATGGAGTAGGGGAAGGGGTTGAATACAAAGGGATAGCATGAGAGAACTTTGGGAGTGAAAAACACAGCTCTGTATGGTACTGTGGACATGTATGCATGACCATAAAGTCAAAACCCATAGAACTGTACACAGCAAAGAGTGAATTTTACTCTGCAAATTTTAAAAATCAATCAGGATGCTGGGGAACCCAGATGGAATGCAGTGACAAATGAATCTCACTGTATTACAAGCATGTGACATAACCATACAGAAGGAGTGGGGATGAAAGGTCCTGACCTAAGTTACTTTGGAAGACAGTGTTTTGACGGGATACTGTAAAACTAAAGTACTGGACATAAACACTGTACTCTAGGTGGTCAATTTGTTTTTCATAAGAGTATGGATTAGCAATTCTGAAACTAGTTGACACAGTAAACATATTGTAGCTAACTGGAGTTAGGTTTCTCACTGTTGGTGAAAGAAGTTACAAATAAACAAAAGGAGAATGCTAGAATAAACCCAGTGGTGCTGGCTTGGAGTTGGAAGTATCAGTATGAATCCATGTCTCTTTTAATATATCTATCAAAAAAGATAGATAGATTGATAGATCGATAGACAGATGCGTATACTTGAGTTTATATTCATAGATATATTTCCAAGCTCTGCTGAGAGGGACTAGAAGCAGTGACACTCTAATATTAATGAGCACATCTAGCTCCCAGATCTTGTTTTCTAAATATCATTCTCCAATAAAAAGAACCAGGTTTTCTTGGAGAAATGGCTAATTCTAGGGCTGGAGATAGAAAATACAAAATGAGCCTGGATCATCTTGTAGTGCCAGAAAGTAGGAAAGTGCTTTAAAACACACACAACACACACACACACACACACACACACACACACACACACACAGAAAATGATGGGACGTGTCAAAATGAATCAGTCTAAAAGACTTCCCAATGACTCAAGCTGGAAAACTGTGAGCAACAAAATAAATAATGGTAGCATTGGATTATTACCCAGAGACTAAAATAAATATCCACGAGGCTATACTGATATAAAAAAAGATTAAATAAGAAAGGAAGGGAAGGAAGAAAGAAAAAAGGGAAAAAAAAGAATGAGAGAAAGAGAGAAAGAAAGGAAGAAGGAAAGGAGAGGGAGGGTGGGGAATCTTCCTCACAGAGTTCCAAATAATAAATGCGCTAGACAGCATGAAATTGAAAATCGCCACTAGAACGCTACAGTAATAATTACTGTTGGAAAGATTGACTGATGAATGCAAAAACGGGAGGAAACTTAAAGAAGAAACAGTACAATTGCAGAGTCTCAAAGCATTTCCTTCCAAACACTTAACTTATTTCTCTTATTTCTTTAAAATACCTATGACTATTTAAAGCAAAAATTATAACACTGTATTGTGGGATTTATAACATGGGTGGATGTAAAATTTATGACAACAATAGCACAAAGGACAGACAGACGTAGATGGAACCGTTCTGTAGCAAGTCTTCCATATTTTACATTGATTAAACTGGTGAACTATTAAGTCTAGGTAGGCTGTGATATGTTAAAGATGCATATTGTAATCTGGACCAACCAGTAAAAATCCAAAGGTGTGTCACTTAAATGCTAATAAAGGAATTAAACAGCATACCAAAAAACGTTTGTACAAGACTGTTCACAGGAGATGACCTGCACGTCCCCAGGAGCAAGATGAGCGCACTTTGGGGCATCCACAGAGCAGAACGTCCTCAGCCGTGCCAAGGAGCAAACGCTGACACACACATGCTGAGAGAGACTCATCAACGTCGTGCTGAGGGAGGCAAGCTGGACAGAAACCAACACACATGGGATGATTTCAGCCAAGATGAACCTATGCTGAGAAAACCAGAACAGGGGTTGCATCGGGGGAAGGAAAAAATTGTCTGGGAAGGAACAGGAAGGAGTTTTCTGGGGGTGATGGAACTATCCTATTCTTAAAGGGATGAAAGTTATATGGGCATGTTTATTTGCCAAAACTGTACGGTTGAGATTTGTGCCTTTCAGTGTGCACACATCTTACTCACCACACACGCACAAAGGCTTAAAAGAATAATAAAGTGAGGTGAGAATGGGATGGAGTGTGGATGAAACAAAAATAGCAGATGATTAGTAGTTGTTGAAGCTGGGTGATGGGCCTACTATGCTATTTTGCTTATTTTGTATATTGTTTAAATTGTTCTGTAATAAAACACTTGTATAAGAAGACAAACTCGATATACAGTGTTCACTGGTAAGATATCAGTTACCTTTGGGGAGGAAATAGGGAGAAAGGGATTGTCGGGGCCTGAGTAAAGCTGGTGTTAGTTCTTGGTCACACAAGTGTGTTCACTTTGTAATAATTCTTTGAGATTTACGTGGATGACTTCTGCATATATTTCTGTACGCATGTTATACATCAATAAACATTTTAAATCCTGCATATTTGCACAAAGATACTAAGTCAATATCTTAGAATAACAGCAGTGTTTTGTTTTAAAGTGGAACACATTCACTCATGACACCATTAGATGGATTTTAATACTCCCAAGTATCTATTAATGCCCTCATCCCTGCGTGGCTCCTGGGTCTTTCCATTTTTGCCTCAGTTTTGTAAGTGGCATGGATTTGAGTTTTTATGATGCCATCTTTCTCCAGCAAGGTCCACCCCCACCACGATGCTCACCAAGGCCTCGACACCTAGCACAGTGCCGTGTTCACAGCATGCACTGAAGACCTGTGAGACTGGGTTGGATGAGGAACAAAATGAGGAGCTCATGATGTTCGTAACTTATGTCTAGGTGCCATATTGTGACTTAGGAAATTGGTAGAGTTTTTCGATAGCTTTGCTATGCCTTCTAATTTTTCCTATTTAAAACAATGGGAAATAGGGTCTCAGAGTTCTTTCTCAGAGAAAGTCTGACATTTCAGGCACAGATTACTGACAATTATTAATGGCATATGACTTTCCCACCTCATCTTAGTGTTAAGTTTTTAATTCCTTACCTTGGAAATGACCTAACATTTCTTCTTCCAAATCTTGTAGTAATACCGATGCTCCAGAAAGTCAGGCCACAGATATTCTGCTGTTGTGCGTCCTCCCTGCAAAGAAGTGGAGCTGTGCATCCACCAGTCTAAGAAGTGTGTGGTGCTGTAGTATTTGGAGTCAATCAGAAAAGCTAAATGGAAAAACGACTTCAGAGAATTATCACCATAACCCCCCACAGCAACAAATTATTTTGTGATTCTGAGGGTATATTTAAACAAGGATATTAAAACTAGTTCCCAAGGAGCCAGCCCTATAGTAGAGCAGAAATTGCATATTACCTTCCTGCACAAACTTGCCTAACATTGTGGGAAGGACCAAAGGGAAGTTTCGGTGTTGTTGCCTATGTTAACGTGGCCAAGAGGTCCACACTGGGATAAGGAAGTCCAGTGAACCAGCCTGTGTGCAGCGTGGGAAAAGGGACATGTGTGTGGTCCCCTGAAGTGGCTTAGGGGTCACTTACCAGTGCACCTGAGTTTCCTGTCTGTATAATGCAGGAATTGGGGCTGTCCAATGTGATGTTTTCTCCTTTTTATGACATGGCTCAGGGCAGTCCTTCTAAGACTCCTGACCAAGGTATGGGCCCTTCAGGCAGATTGGGTCCAAAGGGAGGATCTCTGCAGCGACCCTGACCACGGGTCCAGAGCGAGGATCATGGCAGCCTGGAGGGATGGGGGGATGGTAGGACAGTGGCCTTGAAAAGGCAAATTCCAGGATCCCAGGCACCTGGTAGTTCCATTTTAGATATTGAATTCACATTTCAAATACTGGCCAGGGAGCTTCCACCAGGGCTGCAAGCAACCTCAGCAATAGCCAGGCTGGTGAGCCCCACCCCTACCTGAGTACTGGCCTCAAGGGATGCAGCCCAACCACACTGCGCATACTCTGGGGGGTGGTCAGGGCATGGAGAATGGGCGTGGTATAGAGAAGAGGGTTGGATGGAGAATCAGAGGCGTGGAGCCCAGGGCCCGAGAGACAAGGCACGAGTTGGGGCCACGAGCTGTGCATGCTGGGAGCTTTTCTCTCTTAACCGCTCCCAGCTGGCAACCCGTAGGGCTGCAGGACTAGAACTCCCAGGAGGCTCTGGGCACGAGGCCGTGCCTAGCTCTGGGGGGAGGAACAGGGCAATGTGAGCTTGGCCGAGGGCCAAACCCCCTTTGAATCAGGACTCTGGCCCTGCACCCGCTCCAACAGGACTGAGTCCCGGAGGGAATGTGACAGGACGAGAGGGACCAGGGAGTTAGGAGGGTGTGGTGGCTGCATGGGCAGCCGCGGGCCTGCAACGTGCAACTGCTTTTGTCCAAAATTGAAGCTGGACTGGCGCCTCTTCCCCACCACCTCCCTCCGTTGCTTGATTCCTCCTCCCACCTGCATGCCTGTGGGTCTTTCCACAGCCTCCTACCTAGTCCAAGGCCAGGTGCTTCTCTAAAGTGCTTATGGGAACTGGTTTGACATCCCAGAAACTTTCCAGTTTGCCTGCTGCCCTCTGCCATCTCCAGCCAAAGTGCCATCATTTCATCAGCTTTGGGGAGACATTCGCCCTTGTGGCCCCTCTTGCAAGCACAACTTAAGAGTTTGCAGGGTGGTAGCATTGGCTGTTGCTTGCCTTTTTCACAGGTGTGGAAGTTGAGGCATCCTCGGGGTTAATCATTGGTTTCCCCAGGATCTGCTAAGAGCAAAAGGGAACAACACAATTCCCAGGCAAGTATCTAGTAAGCCGTTTTCACTAACCCATTCCAGTGCAGAGGCCTCCAAAACAGCATCCTTAAGATGAGAATAGCTTAAGCATTTTGCCCTTTAGATTGATCACCTAATCTCAGCTCAGGCCTGAGTGGCCAGTCTCTCAGGGACATGAGTGATGACTCTGATCCTTCAGGAAGAGACCGGTGGTCCAGCTTTGGGAGAGGCGTGTTCATGGTAGACAGCACCTGGGCAGCATTTGAAACCCGTCAGCTTTAACATCTCTGCTTGGGATTCTGGCAAGTTTCCAGGATAAACATGCCCAGGAATAGTCAAATGTACCGTATTCTTTAAAAATTGATTAGAGTAGTGAAAGGAACAGAGCATAAAATATCCTGATTATTTGCAAAAGATGAAATGCAAGCAAGACCTTCTTGTTAATTTTTTTCTCCTCATTCTCTTGGCTGTACTATACGCTTGAATGCAGAAACAAAAAATTTGAATTGCCAAGTTATCTTTTCCTGAGATTGGTAAATTAACTTAAAAGTCTTATTGAAACCTGTGGAGGAATGGTTAGCAGCTTTCATGATTCATGTCCTCCCTAAAAACCTGGGTGCTGATCTACATGAAAAAAAGTCCTTGTTTATATTACACACCCCAATAGGTTACATTTCCGATTCCTGAATGTGGGATGTCATCAAAACAACTGAAAAAAGCTGGTCATGGAAACTGGACCCTGTCACTATGTGAAGAATTTACCTCTTTATGAATTAATGACTCGAATTCTTTAACATTTTTGTAAAGAACAGACGAGAAACTCTGCAGTGTCTCTGAGTGTGGCAAGACGGGGAATTCTCCTTAGACCACATCCTCGAGTTCTTCTCTCGTGTTCAATAGACCCGGGTGATAGTCCGTGTGGTCAGGTGCAGCGCCGCTCCCCCAGCCCCCAGTGTTCCATCCTACTCTGGCCTGTGACCTCTTCAGGGGGTTCTGATGACACTCATCCACAAGGGTTGGAAGGAGACATTGTAACATGAGGATATTCATCATCTTAAAACAACGATTAATGGAGAAGAAAGTCTCGGGTTCTGTGTGCTCCGATGCAACTGCTGTTGGGGTGTGGCTTCAGTGACCACTGTGCTCCCAGCAGTCCCCACAATGGCTGTCTCAGACATTTGATCTCCTGGTGCAACCACAGCAGCTGTTGACAGAGCTGAGCGCTCGTGGTTCAGTGTCTTCCGTCAGATTTTGTGGCTCTGACCCTCTATGCTCACCCCCTTCCCATTCCTATCTGCTGAGTTGATTGCTTTGTAGTTGTTTCCTAGGAGCCACTGTGTGTAACTGGATTTCACAGTGTCTTTAGAGACCCATCTTCACTACACGAGTCACTGTACAACAGTGACTTATCCTGGTGTAGCCCGTGTTCATCATCTCCAGTGGAGCTGTGAAGAACCCTGCTTACTAGTACCCTGTCTCATTCTCATGCTGCTGGGGCTGCTTATGAAGTTGAGCATCCCGTCTTTGGTCTCATTGCCATTATTCTTTTCATCGATTATTTTGAAGTCGGATATGACTTTGTTAATAATGTGGACACTTGCTGTCACAGGAACTTTTATGTAACTTCCCCAACAGCTCTGTGAAGTAGTCCTGTGATCCCCATTTTACAGGGGGGGACACTGAAGCTCAGAGAGATGGAGTAGCTTCCTTCACGTCACACAATTTCTCGGTATATTTTGTGTCTCCACCTGGAGCTCCGCTTCTCAGGTGAGTGCACTTAGGTGGTGTTCCACTTTATGCCTCTCTGCCAGTCTCCCCAAAGGCACACGCCCCATCCTGAGTCCATTGTCTGCTTGATGGCAGTCACCCTGCACAAACAGTCTCCGGGCAGGGATTGGACTAGCGGGGCGTGGTCCTCCGGCTTACTCTGGGCAGGTACTAGGTTCATGGCGAGAGCTGGAGCAGTGGAAGATACTGACCGTCACTCACCTGGAAGGTTTGTTATGGAGAAATACTCCACTGACTTTTTGCAGGTGTCATGTCTTCTTTGTCTTCATTGCTCCTCTGGGCATTCTCCTACAGTCCATGCTGTGCAGTAACATAGAGTACAGAGACTGGTGAACATAATACTGTTGCCATGCACCAAATGGTCACATCACTCATTTTTCTAATTATGAAACAAATACACACTGTAAAAAAGTCAAATTGCACTGATCTATGTAGAGTAAAGTGAAACATTCCCCTTTCATCCCCTTCCCTGCAAACTCACTCTCCTACTCAGAAGAAACTATTGTTAAGAGGTTGTGGCTTATTCTTCTGGAAATTTCTTATGAATTTATAAATACACAAAATTTTTTTTAAACATAAATTACATAACTACATCGTTTGCAATTTGCTGTTTCCTAAACCATATATCATAGACCTCTCTCCTTATCAGTGCACATCACTCTAACTTACCTTTTTAGAAGTTTTAGAGGTATTCCAAAGAATAGGAATACCATGATCTGTTTATATCTTCTTTGATAGCAAAGGGATTACATCCAGTTTCACTATTATACATAATGCTGCTATAAGATCCTTGTATGGAATTTATTACACTGCTTTCAACTGCTCAATATGCTTTGTTTCCTTTTAGTCAGAGACTATGATATATTTTTAACACTTTTACGGGAATTATTTTATAGGGAAATTAATTTTATCACTGAATAACGACATTTATGCGGAAGCTGGACTTCAAGGTCATCCATCTCAGTATTCTGGAGAAAAATAATGAAACTTAGAAGGTATTATGCTTGCTCCATCACATTCTAACAAGTCATGTTAACAATGTGAGTTGAATCTTTGAATAGCCTCTACTTTCTCTGTTCAGATGAACGATGACTTTTTCTTGTCTAGAAAACTTCTGACTCCAAGAGCTCTCAGTTGGGTTTCAGAGAGGGTAAGATATTGGTGTTGTATCCATTTCTCTTCAGCTGTAGGCTGCGTCTTCTAAAGATCATAGAATTGATCATGGTCCAATCGATATATGTGATTTGGTTCAAAAATTCAAAGTAATGAACTCAACATAGGACTCTATATCTTTTGTTCTTAATAAAGAATTTCCTTTGATATCCTTAAGTCTCTGTGATTACTAGTAAAAACTCACCTATGGGTGAAGAGATGTGGTTCTGCTGACAATGTCTGGCTTGAACATCCATAGTTAAGCCTGCCACATCTGTAGGTAGGTTAGACTTGACCTCTTGATGACCTCTGCCCTTGGTCTTTGACCTGGGAAAAATAAGAATTTAAAAAAGCTGCTGTTATTAGCACTCAATGCTAGAAACGCCCATTAAAGAGTGAGTTTGGTTTGGTAAACCAAAGGGAGTATAAGCAGAACAAAGTCACTAATATCTATAAAATTTCAAAAAATTCTAATTTTTAAAAATATAACTCTGTTTTTGCCACACTGCAAACTGTGTATATATGAATGACGTATCCCTCTGTCCATTTCTTAAGTTATTTCCATTGATTTGATGGATTTATCTTCAAACCCGGATTCCAAGTGTGAAAGGACATCTTGGTCCTTCAAAAAAAAGAAACCATTGAGATTTAATTTTCCTTTAGCTCGGCATCCCAAAGGTTTGAGGAATAAATGATCGTGTAATGATACAATGATTTTGAAATCTAATTGTTAATTAGAGGGGTGTAAGAGATGATCGAATGGTGGTTCATCACCATGGTCAAGGGTATTGTACACATGGACATGTAAACACGATTCAGGAAGCTGCTTCAGCACCGTGACATCACTGAGAACCACAGTGCAGGGGGATCTAGGCACAAAGCCGTCTGCCTCGATCTCCTGGGTTACATGTAGATCCAGGTGTCTTGACAGTGGCTTCAGAGAAGCTAACTTTTATCTATTTCTCCCCTTCCTTATCTCCAGTTTACCTCAAACACTCCTGACTACCATATTTTAAAGTAAGACCAATTATAGTTATCTATGTGAGATTCTTGTTTATTATTAGAGAGTGATAATCAAGGATACCATCAAATATCATTTAATTGACCTAATTAAATTTGTTGTACCTTATAATTGATTAGAACACTACGTTTAGTTGAGCGTTTGATATTCACCAAGTGTGTTAATCTGCTTACAACTGCTATGTGCCTGACTCCTCGTAGAAGTGTATCTTTGGCCCATCACAAGATTTTAATGACTCAAATCATCATAAATTAAGATAATGTACTGTCTTTTGGATGATAGGGAGACATATGGGTCCATTTTGGAAATATGCCCATCTGTCTTTGCTGCCCATGGGAAGTTGCTGGTTACTAGGTCTCCAGGTGGTTTGCACAAGCCCTAGGTCTGTAATAGCTTGGTGCCTCTCCTTCTACTTGGGGTAGAAATAAAAGAGATCAGAGAGACTTATTAAAGTTTTGGTTGCATGAAGCCTTCTATGAAGACCATCCATGCATATTGTTCTGGATTGCTCTCTGTTCCTAAGACTGCTAGTTACTTAAAGGGCTTGTCGGGAACTGTGAAAGGTCTGATATTTTACCTTTCCTGCAAGCTAATAAGTTAGCCTACAATGGTTTTACAGATGCTGGCAAAAGACAGGAGACCCATGGGTCAGAGACAAAGGACTTAATGACACAGCAACAGCAGTGGCCAGAGTATCAGCATTGGCACTGGTTCACTAAATCCCACTTCCTACAGGGTGATACACAGTGGGCCAGGTGACATGCAGAGGGTTGCAAGATCTCAGAGCCTAAGGAATTCAAATCTTTGATAACGGGCAGGATGTCTGCTAACCTTTGCCCTGGGGGGGTGTTATTTTTATTATACTGGGCAGTAAGCAAGCCTACCCTTTGCTCCAAAGGAGGCCACTATTTCTATCTTCCAAGCCTCCCAGCTCTACACACATCCTTGAAAAGATAACCTGGTCTTACTGGCTTTCAAAGATAAACTTGAATGAGACTTGATCATCATTCAGTTCTTCTGTTTCCTTTATTGAGATTGTGCAAATATGCTCTTTTCTCTGTAAAGTTCATTAACTTTATTCATAAATAAGGGATGTTTTTGGTTTTATTTATTAAGTTGAAATTGTCTTATTAGAGGAAATGATGATACTGTTATGGGTTGGATCTGAAAGTATGCTTTTCCAGGAAAAATGGGAAAGAAGATCAGTGCTCACAGAACTTTGCCACAAGGAGCTGACAGCAACTTAAATTATTTTAATTTGAATAGTGTTTTGTACATCTTTCTTCCATTTACTTCATCCTCTCTGCTTCCTGTAACTCTCATATGGGAATGGGGCACTTTCAGGGATTCACTGAACTCATTTACAATATTCAAATGGTTTTGTTTTTTGTGTTTTTTTTATTGAGGTAAAGTTGACATACAATATTATATCAGTTTAGGGGTACAACGTAATGATTCAATGTTTGAGTATATATTGAAACGATCACCACAATAAGTCCAGTTAACATCCGTCCCCATACATAGTTACAAATGTTTTTGTCTTGTGATGAGGACATGGCATATTTCAAGGTGCAGAAGACTCAACGATGGTGTCATACTTTTCTATATACAGCTTGATGAATTTGGACATAAGTATACACCCTTGAGACTGTCACCACCATCAAGGCCACAAACATATCCATCACCTTCCAAAGTTTTCTCTCACCTCCTTTATTACTATCATTCTGTGGTAAGAACTCTTAGTATCTACTCTGGTAGCAAATGTGACGTATGCAATAGAGTTTTGTTAGCTGAAGGCACTACGCCACATCCTACATCTCCAGAACTTATTTATCTTGATAACTGAAACTTTGTATCCTTTGACAATCAGCTCCCCATTTCTCCATCTCCCCAGCCCCTGTCAACCACCATTCTAACCTCTGCTTGTATGAATTTCACAATTTTAGATTCCACATATAAGTATTTGTCTTTCTCTGTCTACCTTATTTCACTTAGCATAATATCTTCTAGGTCCCTCATGTTGTCAAAAATGGCAGTAATTCCTTCTTTTTTCAAGGTTGAAGAATATTCCATTTCTTTATCCATTCATCATCAGCGACGTTTAGGTTACTTCCATATCTTCGCTATTGTGAATTAGCTGCAAGGAACATTAGAGTACAGGTATCTTTTTGAGACCCTGATTTCAATTCCTGTGTGTATATACCAGAAGTGGGATTGCTGGATCATATGCTAGTTTTCTTTTTTGGAGGAACCTCCATACTGTTTTTCATAATGGCTGTACTAGTTTACATTCCCATAAGGGTTCCTTTTATTTACATCTTCACCAATATTCGTCATTTTTAGTTTTTCTGATAATCGCCATCTTAACAGGTGTGAAGTGATAGCTCATTGTGGTTTTGATTCGTATTCCCTGATGATTAGCGATGCCAAACACCTTTTCATAGACCTATTGGCCACTTGTATGTCTTCATTGGAAAAAGTCTATTGTGGTCCCTTGCCCATTTTATAAATTGATTTGTCTTTTTGTTATTGAGCCAACACAAAAAAAGGAGAACAAAATTTCCAGGCATTATGGATGCTTCCCAGTTGATGCAGATGGTTTTGTGTTTACAGTGGTACCAAAAGATCATGTTTCGTGTTTTTTCTTCGGCTTGTTATAAGACCCGCAGTAGCTGCAGCATGGCAGATAATCGGGATCTTCTGGGTTTGGAGGTTTACAAAATAAATGGGTGGTAAGGATTTTTTTATTTTTCCAAGGAAGTTATTGTGATCATTGTCCATGGAATCCAGGATTAGATAGGTGGAGGAGAAAATTAAGGTCAGGAATGGTGATCTGGCATTACTTCTGATCTTGAGGGACAGGTATTTACTGCATGAGTGTTTGAATAAAAATATTAGAGATCAGGAATTTGTGGTGGGTGACTATGTTTTCTGAATTATTTACTTTTGAACACAACCACTTGGATTATGTGAACATCTGGGATATGGGAGTAAGTCGTTAGCAGGGGGTGGTTGATAATATCACTATTGATTTAACCTCTATGAACACCAAGTGGTCAATGGATTAAGCAAATGAGTAGACAGAAAACACAGAAATGGTAAAAATTGGGATTTAGTAAAGGACTGGGGACTGACTGTCCTGAGGGGGAGTGCCAGGACTTGTGCGGTTGAGAGTGACAAGGACAAGAAGAGAATAGAATCACACTCAAACAAGGAGGGGGTGTTAACAGGATGGAGGGGGAGAAATTATCTGGAGCAGCTTTGAGTTTTGACCTTGAGCTTTCTGTTCTTGATGCAAATCTGCCTGATGACATCCTGGGACACAGGTCAGATCTATCCCCAGGGGATCGAGGGAGGGTAGAAGTACAAAACAGCCAGGATAATTGTCCTAAAAAGGCAGGCTTCCTTTATCATTTGACCCACTTTCATGATTGGTTTATCTAGGGTAAGAGGAAAAGAAAGATGATAAGAAGGATG